>NC_135535.1:208740084-208792584 GCF_045843805.1 Urocitellus parryii | reverse complement strand
TTACATTTTCCAACATTAATTTCCATAACTAGATTAGCTGTATGCATTCTTTACGTTTGCTGCTCCTCGTCTTGCTATTTATCATGTTCCTTGGGTAACGTGGCATCATTTTAAGATACCAATCATTAGTCCTAATAGTGCTAATGTGCTTTGGCATTGCTTTGGTTGAAACAACAAAAACACCACCACCCTCCCCTCCACACTCACCCAGATCGCACTGAGGAGGAGAGATTTCTTTCTTCCCCACGATGGGGAGCAGCCAAGGCCCGGTGTGTGATTGACTGCAGATTTTGAAATTGGTACCCAAATCGAATAAATGTTGGACGTGTACATATGACACCAGTTTTGTGAAGTAGAGGTTTAGACTGTTTTGAAGAGGGGTTGAATTTCAGCAGTTTTCATTACAAAGTTATCTTTTGATCATGAACTTTGCTGTCCAGTGTCTGAAAAATTAAGCCCGGAAAACTCCATGAGTTAAGCCTAAAGAAATATGTGGCACCAGTGGAGAGCAATGCTAATGTTTAACTAGCTGAAATCCCGGTTTGCTTAGTGGAGAGTGTTGGGTATCTGACAGAAGGGACAGCTCTCTTATTAGTAATCAAATAGGGTGGGCCAGTTGTGGCCGTCACTCAGGCAGTTGAGAACAAGTTCAACACTTTATAGAACTCAAACTACTAAAATCAATGTAATCACATTTGTCGTCAGTGTTGTGGCTATGGAAATCATACAGCCTTAGGTGGTTGTCTTGTGACTGAACTGATTTTATTTTTTTGGATTGGCTAACGGGTTTGAGTAGCTGTGGGAGTCTTGTGTGAGTAGAAGATGCTTGGAAAGGCAGCACATGTTAGCTTTGCAGGATTGTGAAAGTGTTTCATCTTCTGAGTGGGATTTATAAATTTGAAAAGATGATTTGTTTTTACGTCATGAGACTTTTAGCATGCTGTAATAATGAAGTGGCCGTGTGGATTCGACTCACATTTTGGATGCTATGTTTTCCCTCCAAGATCATTTTGGATTTATGCAACATTCAATCATTTGTTGACTGATTGATACTGAGTAACTCTCCGAACTCAGTTTTTATCACATGATGGGAAGTGTCTCCTCCAGATATACAAAATTTATTCTTCGTGTCTGAGGGAATGCTCTCTTATATCTGGTTAATTAGAGTATGTGCTGAGGTTACTCATACCTCTGTAGCCTAAGAGAAGTGTGTGATCATTTGATATTCTAGAAGCATGAGAGGAGGGGAAAAATGTAAAAACATTTGGTTAATGGGTTTACCATGTTTATTTGAATAAGGAGGATTGAAGCTCCATTTATGTTTGGCATAAATGCTTTGGAGGTCTTAATTATTGATGGAAAATCTGCTCTGCTTCTAAATTCAAAGATATGACAATTTTATAGGATTTTTAATCACCTTCCATGTTAGGGATTTTTAAGGTAAGAATAGTTTTATGTAATGACAAAGACAGTGTACATTTTTAACATTCTTAAGAGAGCTGTCATTTACAACGACAAAATACTATCAGCATTTTGCTGCTTGCTGAAACCTCTGTGAAACGATTGTGGCATTGGCACTGTCTCCAGCTTAAGGCATATTTCTAGGAGAAAAAATGAATTTAGTGTTCACTAGGGCAAGTTGTGTTAATCAGAGGAAGAAAAACACCTATAGGAGGGGAATCTCTTTGGAGCGATGTGGTCTTTCACAACTGAGATGCGTTTCGATTTCATAATGACAGTCATTTCTGTGGGGCGTGTGTTGCCTCTGAAAATTAGTTGCTTATGTTGAGTTTCTAGCCTGTGTTTCCTCTTGAGTATTGCAGAATAAAATGTCCCATCAGATTGGTGAGTCAGATTACAGGTCTCCACCAGCCGTGTCGTCACTTGGTTAGTTGGCTTAAAAAAGAATTATATACAATGCGCTTCGCTGGCTCCTTGTGGCCTTTGGATACATTTAGCAGGTCCTGACCAGATAAGGCATATTTGTCCTGAGGATATAAACCAATAATTCCAACCTGAATTGAGATCAATGGCCCCACATTTGTTCCAACCCACTCCAAGCCTCTTTTGCGTGTGGAGACTGCTTTTCTGTGTTATGAGGACAGAGGTGTGTGCTCCCCGCTCTGGCAGGGTGATCACATGCTATAGACCCTGATTCCTTAAATCAATTAATTACACAATTTAGTCTAGTTATCTTCCAGGAGCATTAAATACTTATAAATGGCATGGAAGACCCTTCAGAGTAAAGAAGGGGGAAACAGTGAGGATGTTTCCCATGCCAAAGCCCTTTTCATTTATTGTGAAGGTTTTGCTTATGTTAACTGTTTTCTTCCCCATAAAACACGGCTAGAGAAACAATTTTTATAGCTCCATGGATATAATTATACTACAGTGTATTTAAAATAATATAGCAACTTATGGAGCAGAGGAGAAACATGGCATTGTAAAGGAAGAGGTGCAGTCCGTAAAGAGATGACTCAGGAACCAGTGTCCATGTGGATTGTGTTGACCTGCAGAGAGCCCGCTGCAGGAAGGAGAGGGCATGCTTGTACCCATGCATGGCCTCGCGCATTCACCCACATGTGTGCCTGTGCATGCATGTAAGTATACACATGCACATATACATGCATGGATTTTTATGGTATTGCTGGAAAGGGTGGGAGTATCATTTTCCTCATGGAATAATGTTTTCTGGGAAAACACAAAAGCAGATGGTCTTCATTAGGAACACCCATTGTCCACATATCCCAGCTATGAGCAGATAAATCTCTCCTGTTTCACCCGTACATTCCAAGGGCTGCAAATGATTACAGGATGTCGGCGTAGCTGCTAAACCAAAACCACACTAGGGCCCACATCATTCGCCTGTGCCATCCCGGTCTGTTTCCTTGGGAGCTCTGGAAATGCCCAGGAAGGCTTATCCTCTTTACCCTCCCCTTCCTTGCTTGGCCTGGGGCGGGGGGCGGGAGGGCAGGGTCCAACTGTTGCAGCCGACTGGGGGGCGCAGGAGCAGGGCAATGTGGCTGCCCACACGGCTGGCCCACACGGTGGGCCGCATGCAGAGTGGGGAGCAGGCTTGGCGGGGCGGTTCCAGATGGCACCGTCTCTGGCACCCTGCTCGCTGGCATCTCTGCAGCAAGCAGTGCCCCCTCCCCAGTGAATCTGGCATTCGTCTATGGAGTTTGGGAGACTCATCATTCCAAGTCTGCCCTGCTTTCCTGTGTGGAAGCCAGACATCTGTTTATCCCATTTTCCTTCATACAGAGTTTGGAATAGCTTTACTTTTTCTTTTTTGGAGGGGGGTGGTGGTGGTGGTGGTGCGAAGTTTTGTCATATTTAACAGCTGTTACAGAATTTCAACCCCATGGGCTCTGAAAATACTTTGCAGCTGACCTCAGATTTTTATACATAATTGATGTTGGGATGTAGAAAAATATTATTTGCTTAACCTTTCATTGTCTGCGATTTCACATTGTCTTTGGTAGAGGCCCTAACTACCAGCGGTCTAACTCTCTGCTCCCCCCGCCCAGCCCTCCAAAGCCTTACTTTGATTCATTTGTGCGTTTTAAGTTTACACCTTTAAAGTGGTTGCAGAACGGTAGCCCAAGACCGATCGGAGGTTTTCTTTTTCTCTCTTTTTTCTTTCTCTCTCTCTGTCTCTATGTCTCTCTCTCTCTCTCTCTCTTTTTTTTTAGTCAACAGTGTTTCCTTTCACTTCCTGTCACAAAGGTCAAAGAGAGCCGACCTTTGCTGGCAGTCCCGCTCGCTGAATTATTCATGGGATTGACTTTTTGTCAGCACACACAGTTGTGCTCTGGGACATTTTATTCATTTACCTCATTTAAAGCGCCTTTCTGCACCTGTTCAAGTATTAATATCATGTAATTTGGGCCTAATGCCGATTTTGCTGAACACTCATTATATTTTTTATTAGCTATATTTCCAAACGATTATGTATGATTATTACCAAGCCTTACAAACAGCACCGGGTTATTCCCTCGCCCTTTACATCTTCTTGTCAGGTTGTTTTCAGAAGCGGGGAGGATAAACATTTGACCAGTCCCAATGTTTTTATTCCTACTCCATCTCCAAGCAGAGAACTTAAAGCTTCCTCCCTCATGGCTTTGCACGAGCGTGATTAAATCCAACTCCGCCGAAGCTGTACAAATGCCAGCATTTATAAGGTCAACGCTTTTGTTAAAAATGCTATGTAAATGAGGATCTGCAAAAAGGGACATTAAATAAAATTAAATTCATTGTCTTCTTTAATGTCATTTACATTTTGGCTAAGCCTCGGCCTGTCAAGGAGGATTTTAAAAATAATTTTAATTACACATCATTTAGGGATCCAAGGTTTTCTATTCAGTAGCATTTGGACAACCTGCAAAACGGAGACTGTTTATTAACTTCTTAAATGACAACTTGTCGTTTCATCTGCATAATGCAATGAAAACAGTATAGTTTGGTGTTAATTTTTCCTTCTCAGTTTTCTTAAAGATGTGAATGTAATTATCACCAAATAGGCCTTGGGACCCTCAAGTCCTCCCTTGGCCCTGGCTGTGTGCGTTCGAGACATTCTTTGGTTCTGGGTCTGTTTTAATACACGGGGACTTCAGAGAAGGGAAAATGTTGGCTAGAAATTTGGCAATATTGAAGCACACTTTGGATGAATGGACGTGGCTACAAAGAATCCGATTCTGGCTGGCGCAGGCCCCACTTGGCTCCGCCGGGCTCAGGTGTGAATGGCCGTTTCATTCCCTGGCACACCAGTGCAGAGAGGCAAAAAGTTCACTGCGCTCATTCATCCTTCAGACATTTTTTTTTTCATAAACTTCTGAAAATAAACAGAAAAGGAAGAGCAGTTTTATTGAGTCACAACGACATGCTTTCATTTAAATAGGGAGGCACCAAGAACAGTGCCCACTTTGTGCGTCTGCTCCTGCCCATAACCCCGAGATGAGTGTGCCTCACGCACGCCACACTGCCCGGTGTGCTGGGGCGAGCCAAGGGTCAGGGCCACGACCAGGCCCGGGCCTGCATCCCTGGCCTACACTGAGGGGGCCTCTGCAGATTCATGGCTGCCTGGCCTGGTAGGGGCTCCACGGCCAGACCAGTCCAGGGCCAGGTTTGAAAACAAGCCACAGGCCCACAATGACTTCCGCAGCACTCTTCCCCCGCTTGGCTCCTGCAAGGGGAAAGCTCTGTGGTGCTGCCTGCACAGGGCCGGCAGCAGCAGGCGGCCACTAGGAGCATGCAGGGGTGGAGGGAGGGGCTGGAGGCAGGGCTGTCAGAAGCTATAGTCCAGGAGGGGAGTTGACGCAGACCATCCCGCGCCTCTGCGGCAGTCTTATCAGGTGGAGAGTGGAGATAGAGCCAGTGCTTGTAATTGTGTTAGGATGGCATGGATGCATTGGATTACCTTACGGAAAGCCATCCAAACGGGAGTTCTGCTACGCATGCTTACAGGAAGCGAGTAATTACGCTCTGTGCACCAGGAGATAATTGGGGCTGGCCAGAGGCCTTCTCATGACGCCGGAGGAAGCTGGAGGAGCTGGCCTCGTGGAGGCGTTTAGGAGACACACAGGAGGAGGGGGATCTTTGCTGGATAGAGGTGGCTCAAGTTGATGCTGTAATTTTCGGTTACTTTTCAAAGATGGTGAATAATTTATCAGGATTCAAACTCACAGTGGCAGTGGGAGGCACGTTGGAGGAGGGAGAGATTCCAAGCTCTAATGATGGAAGTTGTCCTTGCAGACAGGAAGTGATTGACAAGTAGGGGTACAGGAAGTGAAAACTCAGGGAGCTTAACCTGTGCTTGGCAAAGCTCTGGAGCTCCGTGGTGTTCAAAGACGAAACCCCTCCTGCCGCCAACAGAACACACGCTCCTCTTGTTTGTTTATCTTAGTAGCAAATCTCCCAGAAATGTTTGTGGTTAAAACTCTGTATAATGAGACATTATGCTGGTATTATTAATGCTTTAAAATAAAAATATGGTTATCATTTAGAAAAATAAACAGAGGAATTTTATGGGTTAAGGACTTTTTTGTATTGTAAGTTTTTTAGTCTTTGGGGTAGCTAGCATTCATTAAATTGTAGAAGCTCGAGAAAACTGTTTTTGAAACAATTTACGCAGAAAACAGCCAGTCATATCTGTCAAACTAGTAAGTGTTGTAAATTTGTCAACATTTTGATGAAGAATGCTACGTGTGTCAGGGCCTAGGGAAACTCTGGTTTTAGTTGTTTTTGAATCACTTTTGTCCCCTGTCCTCTAAAAACAAAGCAAATGTTGTCCCTCTGCAACACCTTTACTGATCATTGCTTGGCCAGAAAATACTCAGTCCATGCGGGCTGCAGTGCCCCATGGATGGACTGCGTCCTCTGTGTACAGAGGGGCCACACTTTGCGCCTTCCCGGTAATTCACTAGGAAATGAGTTTACCATGTGCGGAAAGGAAGGGGCTCGTGTGGTGTTGTTGCAGGACACAGAGCCCAGGCCCCACCAACGGAAGGAGTCGGCTCCAGCGTGTCTCTGCTGGAAGGCCAGGGAGCTGCTGCACATCTGGGAGGAGGCAGCCTTTGCCCAGACAGGCAGCCCCAGCCGCACCCCAGCCTCCGCCCCTACTCCCGCCCCTGCTCCCGCCCACTGCCTGTAGCTGCCCGGTCCCTCTCTCTCAGTAGAAAGCACTGGGGGCAGGGCGCCATGTTAAAGCAATACAAATGAACAAAACTTTGGCAATGATAAGGCCCTCGAAGCATTTGCCCTTGTGATGGTGAGTTTGCAAGGGGAAGACCAGCCTTGACCCTGGAGGCCTGCTGTCTTAAGTAAGGCCTCCAGAAGAGTTTCTTACAAAGCTTCACCGTGTCACCCTTGCTAGAGGTTTTAACCCAAATGGAAAGATGTATGGACCTGCTGATCTGGCTCTTATGGGGCTGCAGATAAACAGGTGACGTGCAGCAGGAGCCCTGGGTTGGCAGTGTGTCTTCTCCAAGCCTGTCACCCCAACCCTGGGCAGGGGACAGGACTTACATAGAAGGTCACTTTCCCCAAATTCTGTTATTAGGGGAAGGGTCTTTATAGCCCAATGGAGAGGGTGCTCCTTTTGTTTTAAGTAACATTCAGGAAAGCCAATTTGGTGTTTTGATATTGGGGTCAAGGATGACAGTCGCCAGCCCTGTTTGAGGACAGGCCGCTCCTTGATTATCTTCTAAGTTCTCAAAGACCTTTGGTGCCAGGGAATGTGCCTGGTATGAATCTAAAAGCTGGTGGATTCAGGCAGGCATCCTCTCCAAGTTGCCCTTGTCCATAACCATGTGCCCTACCTGTAGAGGAAGGACTAGGCGATGTGGAGGGGACAGGGACTGGGGGCCACACAGAAGCAGATTGTCCCCACTTGGTAGTGTTGTCCTCTGCATTGGATGTGGGTTAGAGATGTTTGCTTTTAAAATCATTTAAGACCAATTCATAGACTTTATTTTCAAGAGCAGTTTTAGGTTGGCAGAAAAAAGACCAGAAGGTACAGAGCTCTCTTATCCGCCCTCCTCCCCACCTTCAGTCCCCCTAGCATGAGCATCTTTTGTTGGTGTGGGACATTAGTTACCACTGAGCCATATTGATACATCACCAGTAACTAAAGTCCGTGGTTACATGAGAGCCATATTGATACATTACCAGTAACTAAAGTCCGTGGTTACATGAGAGCTCACTCTGTTCTTCCTGTGGGCTTTGATAGAGGCCTGGTGATGTGACTCAGCTGTCACAGCGTCACACACAGAGCCCTGCCCTAGATCCTCAGTTCCCCACCTGTGCATCCATCCACCCCTTCCAGAGCCCCTGTCAACCACGTCTCTTTACTGGTGACCGTGGTTGGCCTCCTATGTGGAGGACTTTGCAGACGGGCTCTGTCACTGAGCAGTGCGCATTGGAGTCTCCTCCAGGTCTTTTGTGGCCTCCTACTTTTTGACTTTCAGGGTTTTGTTTTGTTTTCCTTTCCCAAAATTTCTGGCAAGATCTTTCCTGTCTCTTGGTGACTTGGCATTTTGTCACGAACGCCTTCGTTCCTGACCGGGGCAGCTTCTCATGTAGGAAGCTGTCTGTGGGGTTCTTGGGGCTCTGGGCAGTGCACACCTCTCGCCTGCCCTCTGTTGCATTTAAGCAGCTCCTTTGCAAAAAGATCAAAGTGTCTTAACTTTTCGCTGTGAACTTATTTAAGTGGTACAACTCAATTTCACTTACTATTGGGTTTATTTCCTAAATAATACTATTTCAGAATATCTAAATAGCACAGGCCATAAAAGGAGAATGATTAAATTTTCGGGAAGGCAAAAATGCTGCACCATGGCATAAAAACAGGATGAATTCAGCATTCAGTGTAGTTGTTGGCTTTTTTGCTTTAATAAATTAAACTACAAATTTTCCTAATTGCCAAACAAAATGTTAGGCCAGCCTTAGCCATTGCTGACAGTAAAACACAACATAAAACCTGCTGAGAGTTATATGTGGTATTTAATACGAGGCAGAGTAATGCAAGGGTTTTTACGGTTAAGTGTGAGTTCGCACCCACAGCATTTGTTTCACATTAGGAAAGGTTTGTAAATCAGATCAGTGTGCTGGGACGGGTGGCCCCATGGCCTCTCTTCCTTGATATTTGGTTATTGGACATTCTGCCAAGGGGAGCTCCCCTGTCCACTTCCACGTTCTCAATGAAGCGATAAGCCCTCTGACATGAGGAAGATTGGGTCGGCAAGCAAGTGGGGGATTGGATTGGATGAGCTGCTTGTCCCCACCATCCGAGGTCAGTGGCCTGATCCGGCCACTGGGCAGCAGCCATCAGTTACTGGGACGTGGGCTGCCGTGGGTCCCCGGCCAGCAGAGGCCCCAGGGAGAGGTGCAAGGACCTGGGAAAGTGCTTTTGGGGGGGGAAACGGCAGTCACTGTCATTTATTAAATTTGACAAGCGAGTTCTAAATATAACAGCCCTTTCCCCAAAGATCATTACTTTGAACAAATAATGAGTTATGCAAGTTCATACCCTGCGAGGGTCCCCAGCCAGAGCTGTGCCCTTGTGAGGCTCAGAAACAGATCCTACCCTCTCTCACTCCTGCCTGATGACCGTTCCTTTCCCCTTCCCTGGGTCTCCAGGGTTCTCGTCCTGGATGCAGGTCTGGCCTCTCCTGGGCATAGCTTACCAGTGACAAGGCCAGAAAAAGCTTTAAGATGAAAACATACTCGTTTTGGCTCAGAATATCATGACACATAGGTAGTCTTAAAGGTACCTCTTTCATGTGTGCTGGTGAATTAAGCAAGCACAGAAGTCGATTTAACTTTAAGGGAAATTGTGACTTGGCGGCTGCAAGTCCTGCTGTTGGAAGCATGTTTTCTGGGCCGGGTGTTTGTCACGACAGGTGACTCCTGCTCCTGTTTCCTAAGACCCCATTATAATCATTCCCTGCAATTAGAGCGTCCAGAACCCCTTTCCAGCCCCAAACACATTTGTTCCCATTTATTAGACTGAAGCAGTAACTAATTTACATTGTTTCGGAGTTGTGTGTTGTGGTAATTTATTGCGTGTGCAGGGGGTCAAACAGAGTTGACCATGCAGCAGTGCAGATCCCTCCTGTAAGGCGAGGAGGGGACCCAGGAACCAGAGGCAGGGAAGCCAAGGGCATGCGATTTTAAAACTGCTACCATCTTTTTAATCACGTTTTGATTTATTCCTTGTGACGTTACTGGCTTTACTCTTATTCCCTGTTTTTCACAAATCAGAGCTGGGAACAGGATTTTTTTTTTTTTTTTTTTAAGGAAATGGTAGCGATATGTTCTAACGAGTGGAAACTTTTACTAATGCCCTGAATAAAATATTTGCCAGCGGCCTCCACTAAACGTAAAAGACTCCGCAGAGGAAACAATGTCTTAACTGTTCCCTTCTCATCATAGCAGGTTTCGTTATCAAGTTGAGGAAAAAGGCTTGTTTAGGCGAAAATAATGATCATAAATAGAGCTGTATAGTGGGGCTCGAAGGCAGCAGTGACAGTACCTGCTATCAAGACCTGCAATTCCAAGGAAATATGAGTGTTCTGATCCAGGGAAGCAGTAATTATCTTTTTGTGAAGAATGTACAATGGTGTCGGATGATGAATTGATCGCAGATTGGAAGCGTGGCTTAACTGTCATGTTACAGAGATAAGAGAGAGCCCCGGGATTGCTCGTCGCTTCCGCTAGTTCACAGCCAGCCAGTTTATTAGCACAAATCCCAAATGTTTAGTAAACTCATTAGGTTCTATCTAATGCTAATTTATCATCGTGGATGGAACCGAGCGGTGGAGGCCGGAGGACCGTCCCGAACCTGCGTGATTTACAGAGCTTTCTGATCAATCACCTTCTCTGCACTGGCCATTTTTCTTCAAATGCTTTAAATGGGCCTGAATGATCCATAGGATTAGACCATGGCAATCGGTTTTAGGGTTCTCCGGGGTTGTCTTCCCAGAGATGGTTATCTGAAAGGTTAGGAAATCCTACGTGGGCCGATGGAGGGAGGAGAGCTTGGGTTTAGGGTTGCGATGCCACCCCCTTTGCTTTCTTGCCTTGTCCTCCCGTCCTCTGGCTCTCCGCTCCCCTCCCCTCCTCTCCCCTCCCCTCCCCTCCCATCTTTCCTTTTCCTTTTACAATCTGGTCACAGAGTCGAATTCAAAGAATTTCCTTGCAAAATCAGTTTACCAAGAAATGCATCATGGTACATAAATGTCAAGTGCAGTTTATTCTAAACTTCAGACACTGTTTTTCTTTTAAAAAATCAAGCTTTAAATGCCCAGTTCTCCTGACATTTTCGTACATATTCTATAGTGTTTTCGAAGAGGATAATAACCTTTGCTTGATCCTAGGCAACAGCTGCAAAGATAATGAAATTCTTATGATATTTCACCAGGTAAAATGTGAATTGCAGAAGAAAAGCTATTGAATTTTTATGGATCTTAATCGCATAAAATGAGATTCATGGGGCATACGTATAACTATACTCGGTGGACCAGCTGGCTGTAGTTGCAGCCAGGATTCACCGTGTGGTGTGAGGGGCGCTCCAGCCTCCACTAAGAAAATGCTCCCCAAACGCTGCCTTCAGCAGCCCGAAGAGTGATAATGAAATATGACAGAAATTTCCTTGTGCTGGATCAGTGGCAAGAGAGGTCCTACACCACCGATATTAATTCATCTGACTTATGTTCCAGGTCTTGATTTACCTTGTGATTAAAAACTTCTGCAGGTTCACTCACCAATTGAAATCAGATCTCATCTGCAGCCCAGCGGTATTGATCCCTATTTAACATCAAGGCTCAGAATTGATTGGCATTGATTAACAATAAAAATGCTCTCCTCCACGTCCAGCCGCCAAGCCGATATTCTGAAAGAGGGGCACCATAGTGCTCTCATTGACCAATCTGGAAAGAGAAATGGCCCCACCCGCAAATAAACAATATATTTTAATGTTATTGTAACTGGATGCTGTACCAGCAGTGCAAATTGATTTTATTCTTGTTGTATAAGATAAATATCTTTAATAAAATTCTCATTTTATTTAGGATTTTACAGGAATAACTTGATTACTAGAATAGTGATATTTTTCTTTTCCCACAGTGTAAAAAATGGATTAAAACATAAAGGTTATAATAACATAACACTAGAGATGAAATGTTAATCAACTCAGAAATCACACACGGGGCGGGAAAGTCTGGGGAGATATTTCACCCACGGAGACACGCGCAGCGCCGAGTACGGCTGGTTTTACGGAGCGTTTTACGGTTTCGGCTGGGGCTGTGCAGGGTGAGGCCAGCACATGACTGTCATGTGCTCGAAGGCCAGCTCCTCTGCATAACGTTGCAAGAGCATATGGTTCCAAAGAGCTCAGCATGGCAGAACTGTGCATCAGGAGCAAACCCCACCGCCTGCAAGAGACAGGATCTTGGTCTCTGTTTTGTTTTCTCTGGCTGGTGTAGATGCAGCTTGTAAAAAGAATCTCTAACAATCCCTTCATAATTAATAGCAGAGATTCAAAAAAGCATATGAGGGAAAATAAATAAGAAAAGTCTCGAACACCAAAACTTCTAACGTGCCTGCTGGGCATCTGTCATGCTCCCAGGCCGACTGGCAACTCCTGGCAACCCGTTAGTGTGCATCCTCAGCATCCCAGCCCGCTGCAGGCCAGGTCCAGCTGAAAGAAATTATCCAATCTCTAACATCCAGAAGTTTACAGTTATATAATGATGGAGAAAACCACAAATCCCAAGGGATGTCAAATTTTAGAGATACTTTTAAAATGAAATTATCCAGCCAAGCCTATAAGACAACCTTCTTGTACTTAAGACAATAACTACAATCTGGAATTAATTCTTTTTTTTTTTTTTTGGTGATAGGGTAAATCCAATTTGCTTCTTTAACTGTTGATTAAGGAATCAGTTCTACAAGGCTGTCCCCTGTAAGTATTTGCTGTTTATTTTTCTGTGGAGAGCCGCCGGAATCCCTTCACCCGGGAAGGCCGGGTCAGGCATGGCCGTGGTGAAGAGCCGCCTGGCAGCTTCCCGCGCTGACTGGCCTTGTTTGTGTGGAAGAAATTGTTGGCTTTTTGAGCAGCTGTGGAGTTGTCCAGTCACTTCCCATCATGCAGGCAGAGCAGTGCAGGGTGGAGGACAGAAATCTGCCTCTTCTGCAGCCCTTCTTTTGGAATCTAGAGGAAGACGCCCATTAGAAACCATGTAAATACCTTAAATCAGGATGCCTCTTACTCCGAGGCCCCTGAACTAGTGTGGACCGCAAGCTGGCACCAAGGGAAAATCCTGCGACGTGCCTGTGTGTGGCGTTCTGCACGAGAAATTCTTCACTGGGCTTAGATTGTGTGGGAGGAGGGACTGTTCCGGTCTTTTAGAATCAGTTGTTCTATTGATTTCTTTAAAAAGAAGATCTTGTCAACGATACCTTCAAAGTAGTCACCAGATTTGCAATCAGGCATGCACTGTTTAGAAGAAATACTCGCTATTTTTACATCCTTAAAGAGCACAGAGGCCATGTCTAGAGGTTCCCTGGGGCATGGGGCCAGCCTCAGTTTCCCCAGTCTGCCCAGCACCTCAGAGCCTTGTTGTGCTCTCCTGTCTGCAGCCGTCGGTAGCTGTCCCTGCAACATGGGGGACGCTCTGCCGGGCAGGCGCAGAGCACTGCTGGGAAGAACACAGGGCAGCTCAGTTTGCTTCTGTTTGGTTTGGCATTGACCTACTGCCAGCCATTTCCCCCGTTTGCTTTTGTGATTTTAGGGGGCATGTTTTTGCCAGTGCATCTTGGGTTGCTGTCTGGGGAAGGAGATCTATAAGGCCACCAGAGTCCGGAGCCACCCTGACATGGTGCCTGCCTGTGGGGGAGTATTCTCAAGTCATTAAAAATCTGCAAGACAAGTTTCCCCGAAAATTCAAATTTCATTTTTATCTTCACAAAAGCCGTAGCAGAAGAAAGACCACAGGTGGGACAGGCACAGTGGGAGGACCTGCAGGGACCCCACAAGGCACTTGTGCCTTGAACGGCAGGTAGGTCCCTAGGGCCCAGGGGCTTCTCTCCTGGCTGCAGGGACACTGGCGGGACCCTGCTGTCTAGATCTGGGACCTCAGCTTTTTATTCACGGCCTCCCTCCCCAGGCCACAGCCAGGACCCAGGACCTCTGCCTGGCCAGCTCGTTCTGCAGCCTGCTTGGCTGTTGGGTCCACCCGTACCCCCTCAGAATGACCCACTGAGTATCTGTTCTCTGCCCACTGTCCTCATGGTTTCTGCAGAGCCCCTGACCGGTCCCTCCATGGGTCCCTGCCCCCTTCAATGCAGCTGGCACACTCGTGCCCAGGATCTTACTGGAAGGGCAGTCCAGCCTGACTCCTGCACAGCCTCCCTGGAGGAGTCCTATGTCTGCCTCCCCCTGACCTGCAGGCCCTCTGGACAGAGCCCCGCTCCTCCTCCTCGTCTCCTTCCTCACTTCCCTCTAGCTGCTCTCTCAAAAGGCCATCGCCACTGGAAATGCACGGAAGGACGCTATCCCACTGTGAGCCCTGCTCAACCCAGGGCTCTGAGGCCGTGGACAGAGACCTCTCCCAGCCCAGCCCAGGACCTAGCCCCCATGTTGCATCTTGGTGCTGCTCTTGGGCGATGGGTTTCCTGTGGCCCAGAGAAGGCCTGAGGAAGGGCAGCTGGGCCACCTTCTCTGGGCACTCAGTCAGTGTGCCCTTTTTGTGGAAACTGAGGCAGAACAGAAGTGAGTGTTGTCCCTGTCATGTCCTCATGCTTTGAAGCCTTGTGCTCCTGGCTGAGGCCCGGAGCACCCCTGGCCCGGCCTCTCACGGCCTGCTGAAGTGCAGTTCCTGCCATGGGTTTTCTTGTCCCTTGAATTTGGTGCCTGTGGCAGGCTGTTTGATGTGGTGTATCTCTGGCTACCTGTTGAAGTAGGATCTTTACTGTCCCAATTTAAAGTGTCAATGTTTATTGCACTTGAGGACCAAGTTCCCACGAGGAGCAGGCTGTCTCCTTTTCTACTCGTACCTGAGACTTCAGAAGTTCTTGGAGGGGGTCTTACCCGCAAGGTCCCTCCTGAATGGAGGGGACCCACTCCTTGCCTGAGTAGTCCAGCACCCAGGTTGCCGGGGCCCGTCTGGTTGTACACACCCTGCAGGGGGGCCGGTGTTGGCCTGGGGCAGCCAGGGCTGGGAGTTCCTGGGGTGAGTGGCACACTCCACGTCTGCACTCACAGACTCCCTGAAGCAACTCCAGCCCTTGGGCCACCTCAGGTGGGGAGGTAGCCTTCATGGGAGAACCTCCAGGGTGCTAGGTCAAGGTGAGGCCATCCCTCCTTTGTCTGCTATCCCCCACTTCCCACGGGGTGTGGTGGGGGCCTGGGGTGGAAGCCCACCATTGGCAGCCCCATCATGTTGCACGTCAACAGCCACAAAGCCAGCTCACTTAGGAATGCTCACTAAACGGGCTCCTTACCAGGCATTCCCCCAACGGCCCAGATTCGGTATTTACTATAATTCTCTCACATTTGGGGATGTTAAGAAGCTTGTCTAAGATCACTCAGCTGGAAGGGGGTGTGGTTGGGATTTGAACCCAGGCTGTTGGGGCCCTTCATTTGCTCACCTCTCCATGCCAGGGCCTGTGCTGGGTACTGACGACCCCAGCTGAAGGAGCCCCAGGATACCAGGGAGCTCTGCAGCATGAGGCCCGGCCTCTGAGCCTGGGCTTCTGGCAAGGTCAGGTGAGCCCTCCCCTCTTGCTTCCTTGAATAGACTGGGGGGGGTTCATGCTGATGTTCTCCAGGATGGGGGCCCAGGGAGAAGATGCATGAAGGCTCTCAGGAGGTGTGCATGGTGTTACCCTGTGCAGAGTGACGTGGTGTCTCTGTGGCGTGAGGATGGTCTGTACACACGAAGCCACAGGTGTGCCTGGAGGGGTCTGCTCATGGGTGGGCTCTGGTCAGGCCAGGGGGTCCTCAGAGCTGTGAGCTTGGAAAAGAGGCTGAGCATGTTCTGGTCAATGTGGGAGCCACTGGACATGCTCCTGTCAGAAGGGACACAGGCTAGGAGGCCACAGAGGCCCCTGGGCTTGGTGGAACTCCGTGGGTTTTTAGAAGACCGTGTTTAGAAATGCTGCTCATCGGGGCGGTTGGGACATGGGCACCATTTTCTCGGCCTGTAAAGTACTTCGGTCATAGTGTGCCCCTCCTGGGTGTGACAGGTCCACGTGGGACTGCTAACTCCATCTGTGAGAGGTGCTGGAAGAGTTTCAACGCCACCAAGCTCTATGTCTGGATAGTCCAGAGGGGCAGACTCATAACCTCAGGGACACATCACAGGGAACACAGCACCATGGTGGGGAGGCCCTACCCCGCTGCCCCCGAAGCTGCTTCCTCACCAAGTTTGGCTGGACAAACAATTAAAAGAACACAGAACCCAGAACACGTCCTTACACAAAACGTGCCAGTCCCACCTTGCTGCTGGCTGTGGGAGCTCTCGGTGTGGCCCTAGGTTGGTCTGAGTTCCTGTGAAGTCTGGGGCTGCCGTGTGGACTTACCTCCCTGTGTCTTTTCAGGTGGCCACATGTCCTTGCTGTGTGTTGGGCACTTGGGTGGGGGCCAGGACTCTCAACTGGGGAGCTGGGTGGAAAGCAGAGAGGGATAGCGGGCAGCAGGCCACCACTGTGATGGGGACATCCCTACCCACGAGGCCAGCTTGGAACTGGCTTTCCTCTCCTCTCCTCCTGGTGGGCCGTGGAGAACCAGCCAGTGCCAGAGCTTGCCTCTAGCTGGCTTGGGTGGTTTGTTTCCGAGACGTAATTAATTTGAAGTTTCTCCTGGGACTTTGTACCATACGGTGGCATTGGTGATTCCTGTAAAGAAGAAAGATGCAAGGAGCACACCTGGGTGGGACAGGTCAGAGGTTCAAGGAAAGGATGGAGCTGGCTGGGTCACGAGATAGATGCTCAGCAGCACTTCCATAAGCCTACCTCTTCATCTTCTGACAGTCTGATGGGGTCCAGAAGGCTGGACATGGGTTCCCCAAGTTTCCTCCCTTCTGCTTCCCAGCCTGATGGATGCACAAGGCCTCTGGCCCTTCCCTTGGAAGGCACCTGACAAGGAGTCCCTGCCTGCTCCTGCCCCGCTGGCCTCCCAGAGTGTGGAGTGTGGAGCATCGCTGGTTTCCATTTCAGATCCCTGCAGGGGTCACTGACAGAACCCACTCAGGGTGGCACCTTGAGGCACTTGTGGGCCAAGGACTCCCCAGGGAGCAGGAGAGGGGCCCTTGACAATGCTCCCGAGGGTCTGTCTCTGTGTGCCTCGGGTGATTGTGGTGTGACATGATTAAACATACAGGAAACAGCGTGGGTCACTTTGAAGTATTTCAGTGTAGTTTTTAAAAGTACCCCTGTGCTTACAGGGAGACCCTGTGACTTGGGAGGAGGCGGAGCCTGGCCATGCTTCACCTGGGGGAGGTAAAGCATTAGCAGAGGGTGCAGCAGGGGGTGCCTGGCTTTCCCCAGGGGTCGTCCTGTTCAGCAGTGTCCTCGTAGAAGAGGGACTGGAAAGGACCTGCACTTCCTCAGGCAGTCCCTGGGTTTCAGGGTGATCGTCCCCAGATGGCCTGACCTGCACGTGGGCATGGAGGACAGAAAGGGCCCTTCATGGACCCCAGCTGTGACCTGGAGTCCCTACAAGTGTCCGTGGATGCCAGGCGGGCCCAGGGGCAGGTAGAGATGCTTATTTTCCTTCAAAGACCCCAGTGGTAGACCAGACCTAAAGGACACTCCTGTGGTCCACCTGTAGCTGCTGAGTGAGTGTGTGTGGATGGACAGGTGGGCGTCCACACCCTAGCAGGTGGCAGGGGACTGGGCCTGCAGGGCTGAGGTGTCAGTGGGGCTGGGAAATAGGAAGAAGCTTCACTTCTCGTTTTTCTTACCATCATCTATTGACCTCTTCCCTCAAGAGTCCCCAGGGCTTCTCAGAGTCCCCAGGGAGACCCTTTCTGGGCCTTCTGAAGCCCCCCTTCTGTCCTTTAGCTGGATGCTGCCTTCCAAACCAGCCCACTATTAACTCAAAACAAGAACCTCTCTGCATCTTGAGAACCCTAGACCTGTCCCTACGAGGCACAAGGCCCTGCTGCCCGCAGAGGTCACTGCCAAGCTGTCTGATCCCAGTGGTGCTGCAGGCTCCTGTCCCTGGGGAGCTGAGCTGTGTGTTTGAGGTGTGCTGTCCTCCTAGACTACCCTCGCCAGTTTTAAGGGATTCCCTCAGCTCTTCTTAGTCTGTGACCCTCGTGTCTCCTGTGAGCAGCCCATAGGTGCCTGGTTTGAGTCACTTAGATGCTGCATTCATGGGGTGCTGAGTGTGACCCGGTTTTATTCTGTTAAATTGAACTGTAGGGAGTCCAATACCTAAAGGAAACCAAGGGCAAAACCGTCCATGAAATTATGAATGGTCTCTGCCAAGCAGCTGGCCTCCTGGGGGACTTAGTTACAGCAGTGCTTCCCTGCCTGTCCCCTGCACTGGCTGGCCCTGCTCCTATTGGGCTGCCCCATCCTCCCAGAGGCCCATCCCACCTGAGCTCTGGTGGGCCCCTGCTCTGCTCCGCTCTCTCAATCATCAACACTGTCCCCAGAGAGAGATGCCACCCTGCCTCCTGTGTCCCTTGGGATTATGTCTGTCTGTGCAGGGGCAGGAGGGGGATGGGCTAAGTGGAGGACATGTCCTGGCTAGTCCAGGAGAAGTGGGAGACCTTGGGCCAGTCCTTTTCTTCCCTGAGCCTGGCCTCTAGAGGACTGAGAGCCCTGGGATGGGGGGAGGGTCTTTAAAACGGTCAGGGGTCCCAGAGTCCATCTGTGATGTTTTCTATAATTCCAGAAATGGAATTCTACATAATTCTGTAATTTAATAATTCTAGTAATTGTAATGGATGTTGCTGGGCTGCACAGTCCCCTAACCCTCTGCACCTGCTGCCTTGTCTAGCCAGCCTTGGGCACCAGCTGTATAGCTGGGGGGGCAACTTCCGGGAACCCCCACGGTGGAATAGTGGTGGAGGAGGGCCCCTGGTGCTTAGGCCTGCTGTGGGTGGTGCCTTCTGGGAAGCGGCTCCTCTGCACCTGCCTTTTGCTGACTGTGGCCCATCTTGCCATCCGAGCCTCTCCCATCATCTGCCCACACTCTGCTCTTTGCTCTGCGAGGTCATCTGCCAACAGGCCAGAGTGTGGCCCTGGGCCAGGCAGACCTTGGTGTGCCTCCCTGTGGATGTGGAATGGGTCAGGCTGGCTTCTCAACTTGCCTGCACCCATGCACTGCCTGCTGTCCTGCTGGGCTGTGCTTAGGAAGGGTGTCCTTGAATAGTCTGTCCCTGGGTTCTGGACTACTGGCCCTGGTCAGGAAGCATCTCTACCTGCTACC
The DNA here is from genome assembly GCF_045843805.1 of Urocitellus parryii. Lineage (NCBI taxonomy): Eukaryota > Metazoa > Chordata > Mammalia > Rodentia > Sciuridae > Urocitellus > Urocitellus parryii. The sequence continues at coordinate 208,773,641 of NC_135535.1, read as the reverse complement.
CATCAGTTCTGTGTCTTATGCATGGGCTGCTCAGAGTCCCCTGCTCGGCACTGAGTTGTGAGGCCAGTTCTCACAATGACTGGTCCACATACTGGCAGCTGGTGTGACCTCGAGAAGGCCCTGTTGTCAGGACAGACAGCTATGGCTGTTAGCGTATGGTTAACATGTAAGGGTGAGTATGTCCCATGCAAAATTTGGGACATGCTTAACCTAAAACCTTAGCCTTTGCTTATCAAGATGGATCAGCTGCTGAAGGTGAGCTTACCATCCACGTGATCTAGCTCTCTGGTCCAGATGATCCAGAACATTGTGGTTCCAGAGTGTTCCAGACTACTACAGGAAGTTCTAGGAGATTCCAGGGGCCCAGCTTTGCATGGAGAATGAATTTGGTCTTCTTTGAGGGCTGACTTGTTTCTGTGTGTCCTGCTGACCTCAGATTGGACCTTGGTGGGATAGGTCAGATCTGAAGAGGAACATCGTGCCTTAGTCACAGGAGGGCTTGTTTGGCCCACGTGGAGTACTCTCTTTGTTCATGGTCTCCAGGGTCCCCTCTTCCAGCTGGAGCAGGAGGAGTGTGTGGGGGACCAAGAACGAGGGGGAGTGAACTTAGAAACTCCCAGCCCCACTGCTGAGCCTGCCACTTAATAGTATGCAAATGAGCTCACAGTCAAACAATTACCCAGAGCAACTCATTTGCATGGCCTGAGCCAGGGAAGCAGGAGGGAGGTGGAGAGAGCACCCATCCAGGAAGGAGCACCTAGAAATCCCTGTGTGCTACATGGGGCCTCACTTAGAGCCGCTGGCGTTTATTGAATACCTACTATGTATGAGGGGCAGACTCATCAGAACAGACTTGCCCCGGAGGAGCTAGGGAACACAAAGACTGGGACCTCCTCAGTACCATAGGGCCTGCAGCCCATGCTAGCAGGTGCTTGCTCTTGAGCCTCTCTGCCCAGGGGAAAGTGACATCTGTGCTTGGAATCAGGAAAGGCCTCTCAGGGTCTCAAAGGGTGGGGGAGGGCTCTGTCATCAGACACAGCTGGATCAGGGGGAGAGAGGAGGTGGGGAGGGGAAGGGACCCAACAGGACACAAATGCCCAGTTAAATCTGAATTTCCTAGAAGCAGCAGCTCACTTTGTGAGATGATATGTTCCCTTCAAGATTTGCCTCATGGTAACCTTAGGATAGGAGTCGTGGCTCACCTGAAACACACATTGAACTGGGTGTCCTGGATTTCATTTGCTACCTGGCAACCCCAGTCCTGGTGGGACATGGGTGCCAAGGGCCCTGGGTCTGCATTCTGGGGTTCTTTGGAATGGTGGGATCTCTAAAGAGGGAGCTGAGAGAGAGTGGGGCTGAGGGGTGGGGAGGGACCAGGGAGGCAGGTACTGGCCTCTGGGCAAGTGCACCTAGGCCCAGTGGTTGGCACTGTGGGGGAAGTATCCCCTGGAGGAGGTGGGAGGGAGCGCCCCCTACCTCACCCTGGCCCCCTACCTCACAGCAGAGCCCTTTAGGGTCTGGCCGGCAGAGGAAATGGAGATTGGTACAGCAGGAAAGGGAAGATGTGGCCGTGCCTCCAGCCAGCCTGGTGTCTGTCTGCCGAGGCTGTTGGGGGGCTGCAGCAGGACTCCCGTCCAGCTTGGGGGTCCATTGAGACCCCGTGCTTCCAAGGGCCCCAACACCCTTTTGTGTGTGAAGGTGCCTGCTGTCCTAGCGCGCAGGCTGCCTTCGGCCTGAGACGCCCCTGGCACCGCCAGTGCGGGTGCTGGGCCGAGGTGCCGGTCCAGGACTGGCTCTGCCCACACTGGGCCCTGCCGGCTCCCCTGGCAGCAGCGGCTCTCCAAAGCCTTTTCAGAGGCTGCAATCCCATGATCCAGTGCGCGGCTCCGGGTGCCCAGACGTGCGTGTGCGTGAGCGTGAGCGTGAGCGTGAGCGTGCCTGCCACGTGTGTGCGCGCTCAGAAGTGGCTGCCGAGAGGCGGAGAATGATCTTGGTGGCGGAATCGGGACTCTCCTCCCCCGCATCGGTGAATCAGGCTGATTCCAAGCGGATGAGATTTTGATCACCTGCCACTGCCGCCCGCACCTTCTCTATATTTATGATAATTTTTTTGGTCTTTTTATTGAAATCAGTGTTGACTGAATCAAGTAATCCTGATTAGCAATCTCACTGTACCCAGTCAAGAGTGAAATGCATCCCAGCCCCGCTGGTGCACTGAGCATTCTGAAATTGAAAAAAAGGAAAAGGAGGAAACGGACAAAGTTTGTCTTGGTTATAGGTGGAGGCCCGGGGTTTGAGGACGGCGGCTGTTTCTAATTGTTCGTGGCTCAGAGGCTCCTAGCTTGGTAACATCCTGGCTCAGTGATCCACGTGTACATTCATGGCATTGGACAAATGATGGCTGACCTAATTTTAGTCTGTTTCTGTGATTTGAAATGCAAAATTTGCAAAAAAAAAAAAAAAAAAAAAAAAGATTTTGTTCAGCCAGAGGAGAATTTCCTGGGGGCGTGATGGTGATGCGGAGAGGGCTGCTTGCTCTGAGGCCTGCACAAAGTGCTGCCCTCAGAATGGTGATGTATTGATCTTTTAGGCCATGGGAATAAACTGTGAAGGTGACAAACACACACAAGCTTTGAAAGCAGTCCTTCATTTCTCCAAGAGGAGCCATCGATCGGCAGTGGCACTATCAGATCGGTGGCAGCTCTGGCACGTAAAGGGGTGTCTCTCTTCCCATGACAAGCAAGTGGCCCTGTGCAGGGAGAGGCAGGCTAGGTGGGCCAGGAGAGAGGGCTGGCTGCTCCGGGGGACCGTCTCCAGACCACCTGGCTTTTCCCACATGGTGCTTTATTTCATCCTTCAGCAGCAAATGCCCCAAAGAGAAGAGTGGGTCATCCACCGAGGCCTGTCTCAGCCCTCTGTGTTTTAGGTAGAAAGCCATAGTAATGCCTTCTGCTTCTGAGAGGTAGGGAAAGCAGAGGACTTCCCGGTGCCGGGGAGCATTCCTGCCTGCATTCCACAGTCCTAAAATCCGCTCTACGGGTCCTAATACATACCAGCCTTGCATCATGGCAAGTCCACCTTCCCAGGGTGGCTGGACACAGCTGATGGCTGCAGTGGACCCCAGATCTTGGCTTGGTCACCCCAGAAGAGGTACATCCTCTGGCACCCTGGGCACCAGCCATCCAGGGAGCTCCAAAGACCCATCTGGGATCTGCTGAGGACCTGCAGGAGAGCAGATGAGGGAGGAGGGTGCCCTTCTCTGTGGCCTGGAGGGTCAGGAGTGGTGGAGTTAGGCTTTCTTTGTGAAAAGAAAGAAGGAGTCAGAAGGCCCAAATTGGTTCTTTCTCCATGGCTGGGAGAGTAAGATGAGAAGACTTCATTCTGAACAGCTTGGAGTATGTCTGATCTTCTGTCCTGTGCCAGGCATCAGTGTGGACATCAGAAGCAAGATCAGATCAGACCATGGTCCCGCTCTGGTGGAGGCTCAGTCTTGGACCCAGAGGGCTATTTGGTACATGACGGAGGCCTGAGTGGTGGTACATTGCTGTATAATGCTGCAGTCTACTCTGGCCATCAGGATCTGTGCACGACAGAACCTCATGGTCACTGAGGACCTCACCTTGATCCCAAAGGTATAGTACCAAAGTGCACTTGGACCCAGAAGAATATTTGAGGTCTACGTTGTTCCCAAAGTGACCTTGCATTAAAAGGACCCTCACACACCAGGGTCCTTCCTGTTTTCTCAAGAGTTCTGTCCAGAGCAAAGAGCACAAGCCCAGATTCTCTGGGTTCTAATTTTTATGACATCTTAGTGATTCTCAGGGTTGAGTAATGCCCTTCTTCTGACCAAAGATAAAAGGGAAAAGATACATCCTGTGTGCCGGTGAGTTTTGAGGAGCCACACTGAACAGTAAGCTCTGTGCGTGACTCCTTTTATGGGACAAACAGGGCACTCTGTGTCTGCGAGGTGGCCTTCTTATGATGGGCCTAGTGCCTGCCACCCAGTGTGGGTACGATGTGGCCGTCTCTGCTTCAGACCAGTTCCCATCTTTCCTCTGGTAGCAACTCATCAGCAAGCTTCTGTGCTGCACTGTGAAGGCCGTCCACCTATGAGTCTGTGTGGCATTCAACACATCCCTGTTGCTCCTCTCACCTGGTGGGACCTTCTCAAGGAGTGACCTCACCTTCCTGGAGTGTCTGCACATGGCCTGAGGGGCACTGGTTTGAGCCTGTGGCCTGTGAGCTCCTCTGCCGCAGTCCAGCTGCAGCAAAATAGCTGGGGGGTGACGAATAACTTGTGTACGTTGATACAGCAGGAATGGGAGCCATTTATTGTAGGGCAACAGAGCTATTTATACATTTTGCACAGCTTATCTTAATTAGCATAAACTAGATACATCAATCAACCAATAAGGAATCTCCACACTTAATGGCTCACTTTTGTTACTTCTCAAACCACTCCCTCTGACATTTTGCCAGGCACCATCCAGACTTGTTTACGAACTCTAACATTTCTCTGGCAAAATACCAGGTGTTATTTTGACTTGTTTACAGACCTTAACACTCCTCCACAGGCCTCTCTGGTTTGTAGGAAAGCTTACCACGAGTTTGGCAAAAAGTAACAGTGAAGGGACTAAAATGTGGACAGGGGACATGGAAAGGGCCACGGCCTTCTCCTGGCAGTGAATTGAAGAATCGCTGCTGAGACTGTGAGTGTGGTTGTGTGCACACGTTAGTGAAGAAGGTGAGCTGCATCCTGGGCGGGAGGGGCGCAGTGACCTGCTGGGGCAGGCGAAGAGTACCCAGGCCTCCAGGAGGCACCGTGAGCGTCCTCTGACCCCCGAGCTCCACGGACTCGACACCCTTGTGTGGGGATCTCACCTGAGGACTCAGTGATGCAGGTGAAGATGCATGAATGTGTCCTTGTCACAATGGGAAATGCTTCATCCCCAACAGGGAGGGGCGAGCTGTGTGGTCCAAGGGCCACATCGCTGAGTACCGGAAATGGCCGACTGGCAAATAAACGAGACACAAAATCAGGTGAAAAAAGACATGAAAACATGCACTACACCATCCCCATTTTGTTTAAAAAATGCAGAAAAGGGACTAATAGGAAATGATCTGAGCAGCGGTCGTTGCTAACTCTGGGTTCTGTGTTAGAGGCGATTTTTGGTATTCTTTGTGTAGTTTTAGGTATTTTCAAAAGGTCTCTACAACAAGTGCTGGTTCTTTTTATGCACAGGAGCTCCCACTTGCTGTCCGTGCCCTACAGGGCTCAGCCTGCCCACCTTGGGATTCTGGGTCATTCCCATCTGCATGTGCCCCAGGGTCCTGTCCTTAGTGGACTTGGGCATTGCTGTCTGCGGGTGAGTTCCCGCAGGACTCCTTTCCCCCCTCCTTTCCTCTTTGAGGGAAAGATCACTGAGCTGACACTGACAGGTCACCTAGAGAGCAGTGGATGGCATGCAAATGATGGAGCAGAACCTGCGCCACCCACAGAGACCTCACCTCCCTCCGCTCCCTCCGAGCCGCAGCACCGTGCTGGTGGAGGATGGGTGTCCGTGCCGGGGCATTGCACACAGATGGGAACGACCGGTGGAGGAGTCCTCCTGGTAGTCGGAGCGCCTGGTCGTCCTCGTGGTCAGAGGGGACATCTCAGGGCAGGTGGACATGGAAGGCAGAAAGCCAGCAGATACATACAGGGAAAGCCAAATCCCCAGTTCTGGAGGTACTTCTGGCTCCTGGTGAGACCCAGCAGCTCAGGTGGCGTGGCTGCCCAATGGGGAGTGACGGGAGCCCTGTTGGCCAGGGTGCATCTGGGGGCTGGCGGCCACCAGAGGCACTGCCAGAGTCCCTCTGGAAGCTCTGTGTCCTTGACCCTCCTTGAGGGCGGTAGGGTTTGATTGATTAACACTGCATGAAGAACGTTCTGTCGGAGGCTCTTGTTCCTCTAATTCTCAGAGCACAAAGGGAAAACCAACAACTTTTACTCGCTTACTTGGATTTATAAGTAGGTTGGCTCACTGTCCACTTAGCAATCGTGCAGCCAGCATGGCCCCCACGTGGCCAGAGCTCGTGCGGAGGCTGACGCTGGTTCCTCCTGGCCACGTGTGGTCTGTGCAGCCCAGAGCAGAACAGAGGGTCGTGGTGGGCATTTTTGTTCACTGTTGACCTCGGAGCGGGGAGGTTGGTGCTTCTCGGCTGCTCAGGCTTTTAGGCTTTGTTAGGGAGAAAACAGACCAAGGTGTTCCTGACTTCCTCTTGTCCCCAGGGCAGCTCCCAGGGGCGGCAGTCCCAAGGGCTGAGGTGGCCACCTGCCCCTTCACAGTCCATTCGTCCTGCCTGGCCTCCTCCCAGCACTCGTCTTCCAGGAAGCCAGTGCCTGAGCCCTCTTGGGCAGCACCTGCTGGCCCCCCTGGCCTCTCTGTGGCAGTTTTGGGCAGCGCTGGCCAAGGCTCCTGCTCCATGTCCTCACTTTGGCCTTCATGGCCTTGCCCATGTCCTCCTCCTCAAGCCCCCCATGCCCCCCTGTATTTGTTCTTGCAACCTCCCAGGGAGAATGTACATTCCTGAAACACTTGAATATCTTTTCTGAGATCTCCTTGGTTCTGAGTCAGCTTGGCCTCCCTGACCTTGAGGGTGGTGGGCTTCCCGCCCGCCTCCCCCCGCAGACCTGGTCTCAGGCTCCCTCCCTAGCTAGAGCCCTGGGGAGCCTCCCAGCTGAGCAGAGGATCCCCACGTGGCGTTGCTGCTGTGGGCTGAACCATCTGGTGCTCATGGATCGACTTGGGAACGCAGTACTGGGTCTGAGGTGCCACCTCTCCAGCCCCAGGTACCCCAACCTCAGCCAGCCTGAAGCCACACTCCATCCTCTGGGACCCTTGCCCCTCACCCCAGCCCATGCTGGGTCCCCCACACATTGTCCCTCTGCAGTGTCTGGCTCTGTGGTCCTCCCTTCCCACTGGAGCTCAGCCCGTGCTGTGTCCCCCGCAGACTGTCCCTCTGCAGTGTCTGGCTCTGTGGTCCTCCCTTCCTACTGGAGCTCAGCCCGTGCTGGGTCCCCCGCAGACTGTCCCTCTGCAGTGTCTGGCTCTGTGGTCCTCCCTTCCCACTGGAGCTCAGCCCATGCTGTGTCCCCCGCAGACTGTCCCTCTGTAGTGTCTGGCTCTGTGGTCCTCCCTGCCGAAGCCAAGTGCCAATGACTCGGCTTGGCACAGAATCACGAGCCACCACACAGCTCTGTAGGTTCAAACAGCAATTCTTTATTCCGGATCTCACACCAGCCTCCACACACGTTCAGGGGCAGTCTCGTTCTGCCGCACACTTCACCTACTCCACGAGGCTTTTTCCAAAATCCCATTTGAATCTCACGAGAACTCAACGGGAACAAGCAACAGGAACACCCTAATCCCAGCAGCAATAATCTTCAACCTCAACTTCCCTAAAACCCATATTCTTAAACCGGGAAACGCCTTAAACCGGGAACACCCTAAGCCCAAGGACCGGGATACTTCCTCAAACCTGCAGGATACTTCCTCAAACCTGGATCCACCCTCGATCACCTTGAGCAGGGTCATCTTTCTCAAACACACAAGCAAGGTCGCAGCAAATTTCCAAGGCAAGTCCATTTAACATGGGGTACACTGGCAAGGATTACGATGCGTCAATACCTACTTGGTAATGGCCCTCAGCACCTCCCTTCCCACTGGAGCTCAGCCCGTGCTGTGTCCCCTGCAGACTGTCCCTCTGCAGTGTCTGGCTCTGTGGTCCTCCCTTCCCACTGGAGCTCAGCCCGTGCTGGGTCCCCCGCAGACTGTCCCTCTGCAGTGTCTGGCTCTGTGGTCCTCCCTTCCCACTGGAGCTCAGCCCGTGCTGGGTCCCCCGCAGACTGTCCCTCTGTAGTGTCTGGCTCTGTGGTCCTCCCTTCCCACTGGAGCTCAGCCCATGCTGTGTCCCCCGCAGACTGTCCCTCTGCAGTGTCTGGCTCTGTGGTCCTCCCTTCCCACTGGAGCTCAGCCCGTGCTGTGTCCCCTGCAGACTGTCCCTCTGCAGTGTCTGGCTCTGTGGTCCTCCCTTCCCACTGGAGCTCAGCCCGTGCTGTGTCCCCTGCAGACTGTCCCTCTGTAGTGTCTGGCTCTGTGGTCCTCCCTTCCCACTGGAGCTCAGCCCATGCTGGGTCCCCCACAGACTGTCCCTCTGCAGTGTCTGGCTCTGTGGTCCTCCCTTCCCACTGGAGCTCAGCCCGTGCTGGGTCCCCCACACATTGTCCCTCTGCAGTGTCTGGCTCTGTGGTCCTCCCTTCCCACTGGAGCTCAGCCCATGCTGTGTCCCCCGCAGACTGTCCCTCTGCAGTGTCTGGCTCTGTGGTCCTCCCTTCCCACTGGAGCTCAGCCCATGCTGTGTCCCCTGCAGACTGTCCCTCTGCAGTGTCTGGCTCTGTGGTCCTCCCTTCCCACTGGTGCCCTCCTCCTCGTTCTGCCAGGCACAGGCCCTGACCTAGCAGGCTTCACAGTCTTCATGGTCAATGACCCGAGCCCTCCTCACCAGGAGTTGAATTCTCCCTGGCTGGAAGGCCCTCGTGCTTCCAGGCTCCTGGCTGTCCCTGGGTCATCTCCGGTGAGCCAGAGTGACCAACATCCCTCTCTGCATTTTTTGGAATGCAGTTTGTCCTGATGTGCCTGGTGGCCTCCCATGGCAGGGGCCTGAACTGCTTTCCCAGTGCTCCTCCGAGCTCCTGTGTGCGGGGTGAGGGAAGGCTGCATGTGGAAGGGGCTTGTGCTGGCGCTCACCTCCTGGAAGCTTCCCGTCGAGGGCAACGGAAGGTGCCTTTGTTCCCATTTTTCTGACTGTTTTTATTGTGGTAAAATATGCTTGAAAGTCACCACTGGACTTCGTGTGCATCCTGTTCAGGGTGTGAAGGGCATTCAGAGTGAGCTGTCACCTCCAGCCATCTCCAGAACCATTCATCTCGCCAAAGTGAAACCCTCCTGACTAAACTCCAGCTCTGCGTGCCCCTCACCCAGCCCTGATGGCCACCAAGCTGCTGTCCACCCTCTGGGGGCCTCGTGAGTGGACTCAGGCAACATCTGCTCTTTGGTGATGTTCTCAAGACGCATCCCCCTGGGATGTGTAGAGCGTCCCATGAAGGCTGGATGTCACCCCCACTACCTAAGGGTGACATCCGTCCATGGGCAGTGGTGCCGCTTGTGCCTTAGGGCTGTTGTGAGTAGTGCTGCCACGAACACCCTCTTGGAAACCCCGCTTTCAGCTTCCTTGTGCACACACCCAGAAGTCCAGTCTGGATCATATGACACTTGTATTTTGAATCATTTGAGAGCCGCCATGATTTTCCCACAGGGGCTGTCCACTGATGTCCTGCCCAACAGTGCACGCGACTCCAGCCATGCTGCCCTGGCCAGCGTACATGGATTAGCCTTCCTGGGTGAGAAGCTGTATCTGCAACGGTTCCTTGGGTTGGAGACTTCTCGGGTGCCGTTGTGTCTTTTGCATCTGGGGAGTGAACCCAGGGCCTGGCGCAGGCTAGGCAGCTCAGAGCTTCACCTCCAGCCCTGTGTTTTGAGGCGGGGTCTTGCTAACTTCCCCATGCTGGCCTTGGCCTTGCGATCCTCTTGAGTCATTGGGCTTTCAGACGTGGCCTCCGCACCCACTGGGGACATGCTCACTCAGCTTTTCTGCCCATTTCTTTTAATTGAGTTACTGAGTCGCTTGTTTTCTCCTGGCTGGGTTTTGTAAGTTCTGTGTGTGTCCTGGTTATAATTCCTGATCAGACATGTGTTTTGCAAACTTTTTCTTCCGTTCTGTGAGCTGCCTGCTTATTCTTTGGACAGTTGGTTCAGTGTGGGTGAATGTCTCCAAAAGTCCCAGGGTGGGTCCCCAGGGTGATGCCACTGGGGGGGGGCTTTTAGGAGATGGGGTCTTGTAGGAGGTCCTTCCTCACTGGGGTGTGCCCTTGAAGAGGTGGTAGCCTCTCAGTGTCACTCTGCTCCCTGAGTGGTGACATGAGTGCTTTGTTCTACCACGTGCTGGAGCCATGGAGGGCTATCTTTGCTGGAGGCCTAAAGAATGGGGCCTCCCAGGCTGGGACTGGACCCTCAAAACAGAAGACAGAATAAACCTTTTTCTCTACAGATTAATCACCTCAGGTATTTCATTACAGTAATGTGAGGCAAATACCAATAGTCTTATGATGTAGGAAAATTTGACATCCCAGGAAGTCCAGCTTTTGTGTCCTCTCTTAATGCCTGTGCATTCCTGTCAGCAGGGAATCATCACCTGCCCAGTGTTATGAAGCCCCTGCCCTGTGTTTTCTCTTGAGAGTGTTAGTTCTTACAGTTAGTTCAGGTTTACCTCTGTGGATGCTGTTGGGGAAGGGTCTGACGGCACTCTTCTGCAATGGACGTCCAGTTTCCCCAGCACCACCATCGGATGAAAGACAGTCCTTCCCCTCTGGGTGGGCACGGTACCCTTGTTGAAATCATTTGGTGGTGATGGCAGGGTTTATTCCTGGGTGCTCTTGCTGTCCCACTGGTCTGGATGTCTGCCCCTCTGTGAGTCCCACGCTGGTTCCTTGTGGGGGCACTGTCCTGAGCCATGGACCAGGACAGTCTTCGGCCAGCTGGTTCTGGGGGTGAGCATGTTCTGCTGTGCGTCTGTGCTGCCCCATGTGTGCTCTGCAGACCTGAAGGAAGGTAGCTGCGCTTCTCCCCTTGGAAACCAGTTCTACTTGAGTGCTTTCTGTCACCGAGTACTGCCCTGTGGTCCCTTCCTGAAGCTGCCTCAAGGGAATGTGGAGGATGTGTGGCTTTGGGCTGTGGTGGGCCTGGGAACTATTGCTTGCATTTGAAGCCCTGGCGTTGGCCCACAAAGCCATGGGGTAGAGTGTCGCCCCCTCCCAGGACTGCTGGGGCCACTGGGGGATGGTTGCCACCTGGATCTGGAGGGCCTCCATGGTGTGTCCCCAAGAAGCGGTCCAGTGGTCCAGGATACGCATGGCTCACCGTCGTACTGTGTGTGATTTCCGGCAATTAAACTTCTGAGTTTCTTCCCCTGTGAAGGGGGATCCCAAGACGTTCTGTGTAGTTTACTAACTCTGTCGTGGGGTAGGGTGGCCCAGGGCCCCCCATGGACAGAGAAATATGGTCAGAGTTGCTGTTGCTGCTGTCAATCAACATAATAACAGCAATGATAATGACATGGGCTCGTTGCTGCTGTTGCTGTTAACTGGGTGGCCTTCGTCCACTCCAGCCTGGCCCTGCAGGTTTGGACCAAGAGACGTTCAGGCTCCTCATCCCACCTGTTCTTGGGACATTGACGCCCAGAGAAAGCAGGGACACAGCTGCTACAGGCCCTAGAAGGGTGCAGAAGATGTTGTTGCACAGCTCTGATAGGCGCTGTGGGGAGGTGGGCTCACCTGGGCCCGCTGGGGGCCCTTCCATGCCCTTTGTCTGCAGAGAGGGCCTTCATAGCCTAAGCCCCACTGCCCCTGCCACTGTGGGCATGGGTCAGTTGCTTCCTGTCCATCTGCACTGTATGGGCTCCGTCAGCCCCTGAGCCGTGCCAGGATTGCAGCCCAGGGTTGAGAGACACAGTCTAGGGGGTGAGAGCCAGGAGGAGCAGAGTGCAGCCCCACTTTTCTGCCCTCCCCTATGGCAGGGATGGGGTTGTAAGCCCCTCTGCTCTACAAAGTTCAGTTGAGGCACAGATAGCACATGGGAGGGGTGGGGGTGGCTTCTGATGTGTGGGCACAGGGGCTGGGAGGCGGGGCCCTGCTCCTGCCCACAGCTGATGCCATGTGGGTGTGTTCCCCAGTGCGCTCTCTGCACTTTGGCCCCAGGGGCATGTCCTATCTCCTACACCGCCAGGTAGGGGCAGGAGCTAGCCACTGGCCAGCAGGGAGGTTGTGGAGGGGCTTGGCCAGGTAAGAGAGGACTCCTGGGCCTGTGGTGAGGAGCTGACCACCCAGTCCATTCCAGAAGGTCTGAGGGGAGGGTGGGCATAGGCTGGCCTCTTGCAGCTCTGATGGCTAAGGGCAGTACACCTTGGTGGGTTCAGAAAGTGCCCATGGAGTCCTGCTCCTGGGCGGCCCCTGGCAAGCCAGCCAGTCCTGCCTTCACAGGCATCTGGGGCAAACAGGCCGGAGCCCCAGGCCCTGCGGGGGAGGAGCAGTATGAGGGAGGGAGGGGGAGGGCTGGGGTGGGGGGCTGGCTGCCTGGATGTCGAGGATGCTGACGCCCACGCCCCAGGATGCTGGCCACGCCCGGTTCTGTATTGGCTCACAGTCTGTGGCCCCCATCTCCTGAGCTCTTGGGCTGGTGCCCGGCATGGTTGATGGCCCTGCCAGCCAGTAGGAGCAGGCAGACATCCAGGCCTCAGGAAGGGAAATTAGGGCCTGGCCATGTAGTTCCTCTTTCCATGGACAGGGGTCCTGTGGCTCCTGTTTGCAGGACTCAACCAGGTTCCATCTGGGGTGTCCTCTGCCATGTGGGTACCAGCAGCTTAGTGACTGACCCAGGGTGATCCCTTTCCTGAGGTGACATTTGGCAGTGTCCAAAGACCACAGCAGGCTGGAGAGGGCGTGCTGCTGGCCTCTGGTGGGTGGAGGCCAGCGGTGCTGCTCAGTGTGGCACAGGGCCCATGCTGGCCCATGGAGGTGTCCTGTGGGACATGTTGCTCCCGGGGCCCTTTTCCTTGAGATTCCACAGTGGTTGTTCCTGTAGCCAAAGCAGTTTCCCCCGAAGGTGATTCCCACTTGGGGTTCCCGACCTGCTGGGTCACCTGTGTCTGAGAGTCTTTGGCCCATGATGCCAGGCCCTTCCCTGGCGGGCCTCTGGCTCTGCCCCAGCAGCATAGAGCAGCTTCTTCCCGGCTGTCCACCTGTTCCTGTCTACCAAACCTACCTCAGGCTCACAGCAGCCTTCTTGGAGGATGAGGGAACCAAGGCTCGGCGAGGCCTCTGCCTGTAGGCCCAGATGTCCCTGTACCATGACCCAGGGGACACCCCCAGCCTGACAAGGCTTTGACAGTTCGCCTGGGCCTCTGTCCCATCAGTGCATCTGATGCCATTTAAAAAAATATGTTTTATTAGTTGTTAGTGGCCCTTTATTTATTTATTTATGTGGTGCTGAGAATTGGACCTAGGGCCTCACACCTGCTAGGCAAGTGCTCTACCACTGAGGCACAACCCCAGCCCCGCATCTGATGCCATTTAAACACTTTGGGGTCACAACTCCCCCATGGGATTAGTCCGCCCAGTGCTACCAAAAGCACAGCTGTCTGTGATTCTTCATATTTTTAATAACCTGGATGCTGTTTTTTCCTCCATCACTACTTTTTCTTCCTCCACATTCCCAGGAGGCCAGTTGAAATTGTGTCCCATCCAGGTGTCTACACCCAGGACCCTTGCAGGTCACAGGAGCTCACAGTGCCCCTTCTGATAGCCCAGAGCCCGCTGGGTGGTGCCTCAGCCCACAGGCCGTGGAGAGAGTGCCTTCCTCCAGATGTCGGCCTGAGATGGCACAGCTGGAGGAGCTCACGGATGCTCCTGCTTTCCCAATTAAGTCAGGTTTATAGTGTGCCCACACAGGCCTGGCACTCTCAGGCCTCGGATAAGTCCAGGCTGGCCATGGAGCAGAAGCACCTGACTCCACATGGTGCTCCTCCACAGGGAGTGGGGTAGAGGTGGTAAGCCCCTTGAGCACAGATGGCCTGTTACTAGAATGTTCCTCAGTCCCCTCAAATGGCTTTCATGAATGCAGAGAGGTCACACTCTCTGCATAGCTCCATCTTCTGGGGCTCTCTTCATTTGTCAGCTTTCGAAAGAGCCTCCCAGCCTCTGCCTGTGCCATTCCCTCCACCCAGATGACCGTCTCTCCTTATCCAGTCATCAAAATCTAGAACCTAAGCTTGAGGCTCAGCTCAAAGTTTGCCTCTTCTATGATTCAGTCCCAAATCATAAAGACCCTCATACCTGTGGCAGTCGGGTTGCCATCTTGATTTTGGGCTGTGGGGGTCTCTGTAGACTCTTTTTTTTTGGGTGGTCATGCTGGGGATTGAACCCCGGGGCCTTTTGCATGCCAGGCAAGCACTCTACCAACTGAGCTATAGCCCCAGCCCGCCATCTTGATTTTGAAGCATCTTTCCAACTCATGGCTTCAGCTGGGCCTGCGCTATGTGCAGTCATTTGCATATCTGCCCTCCCCACTGTTCTAAGCATCTTGAGGACATAGAGGGGCTCAATCATGGCTGGCCCCCTCCTTGCAGTGCACAGCACGAGCTTTCAGAGGTGGTGCCTGGTGCATCTGTGCCCTGGGGAGGCTTGATTGGAGGAGTCATCTCCTGGCTCCCCCAGAGCACAGCCCAGGCATTTGTCCACTGTCTGTGGGGTGCGCAGACTCTTTGGTCCAGGCTCCCGGGACCGAGTTAATAATAAATGTACACATAGAACTGGGTCAAGGAATGAAGGACGGCTAGATCTCAATGTGAGTGGGCCAGGAGCCTCCACCCAAGGATGTCACTGTAGTATCCACTCCTGGGTTCTGGCCAGCGACAGGCAAGAGGCTCATACATAAGCACACACACATAGACTTGTATGGCCCTGCTTGGGATGGTTCTGACCCTTGGGTCCATGGGGCAGAGGAAGGTGGGAAGGGACAGAGCCCTGCTCACCCTTTACCAAGCACATGAGAACAGGGATTCCTCTGGCTGAATCCCAGGTTGGTGGTGCAGTGGAGGATGCAGCCATGCCTGGGAGGCAGAAAGCCTGCCCTGCTACTTTCCTAGCCCTCAACCCCTTAAGTAGTGGTGCACTTTGACCTCTGACCTTCCTCTAGGTCAAATTTTTTTGTTGTTGTTGAATTTCCCCTCCCATTAGATCAGACACCAGGCCTTATGAAAGCCTGCCTTTTCCTCTTAGTTTCTTCTTAAATAGTGTGTGGGGTACAGATCCCCACAAGACTGTGTGCTCTTGATTCCCTGAACCAGCTGGGCCATTGAGGGCGTGGTGGGACATGGTTGCTTGAAGAATCTGTGCCTGAGTTTATCTCTAAAGGCAAGACTGGGAGTCTGTGGCCTTGGGTGTGGGGCGGGAGACTGCTAGTCCCAGTTCCCGATCCTGGGGTGCGGCAATGGACTGGACAGTGGGGGCTCCATTTGCTGTGTGGTCAGGGGCAAGTTACTTAGGCCTGTGTCTCTGTCTTCATCTGGTGGGTCCTGGTCTCAGGATAGTGG
Source organism: Urocitellus parryii (assembly GCF_045843805.1). Lineage (NCBI taxonomy): Eukaryota > Metazoa > Chordata > Mammalia > Rodentia > Sciuridae > Urocitellus > Urocitellus parryii. The sequence goes on along the minus strand of NC_135535.1, from coordinate 208,758,395 downwards.
GGGAAGTAAACCTAAAGTACCTGCCTAATACCTGCCCACAGGTGGGCCTTCCTGACTGTGTTGGGATTGGGATTATTATTTTACTGATTCCGCCTTTGCAACTAAGTATTAGTAGTTTACCCAGAGGGTGAAGCCAGCCCACTGAAGGGGAGTCTCCTGACCTCACATTGTGTCTGAATGCCGACAGGAGCGGGTGTCCCCTGATAAATCCTTTGGTAAAGGATTTATACATTTATAAATCTCATTTGGCATTCAGATCATCTTGGCTTAGTTTGATTTTGGGTGCTTTGTTTTCTGCCCCACATACTTTGTCCTGTGAGTTCCCTGCTGGGTTTCTGGAAGCAAGACCCTCCTTGCAGTGGTGGGCAGCCCTAGTGAGCTGCCCATGTACCCTGTGCCCCTTCACTTTGAAGAGAAGGAAAGCCAGGTTCCCCTCCTGGGTTTGGTCTTTGCAAGTCAATCATACTTACTGTAAATGGGCCTCTTTTTCCTCTGGGATGACTAGATTCTCTTCCCAATGAAATTTGGGGAACTTGGCCAGAGTCTGGCCCTGGGGTCATCAGGCTCTTCCGTATGTCCTGGCATGTATGCCGTCCTTTGCTCGGATAGCAGCAGGTCCCCACCCCCAGGCTCTGCTCTCTTTGCCTGTGAGAAGGGCTCTTCAGGCTGGGTAGGCCTCTGTCCAGACATGGCTGTGGGACCAAAGTTCAGGGTGGACCTAGACCAGCCACCTGCTCGTTACTGGGGCCCTTGTGGCCATGCCCTGAGGTTTGCATAAGATCTGGGGTAGCACCCTCTGATTCCAGCCTCCCTGGCCCTGCTGGCCCTGCTGGCCCCGAGCCATTGGAGACCCTACCCACCACACCTAAGCATGGCCTTGCCACGGCTCTGAGCTGTGTGGCAAGCATCTTCAATTTCCCTGCCCTCAGGTGTCTCTGTGAGTGGCTGTACCCAACTCAGAATGTGATGAAGCACATCCCAGATTCAATTCTTACCACTGCATGAGACTGAATTCACATACACAGGGCAGATTTCCTGAATAGTATCTTGTTTAATTTTTACTGAATGTCAGGAGGTGAGCAGAGAGAAGAATGCCATTCCCATTTCAAAGATAAGGAGACCGAGGCCTGGTGGAGGATGGGGCTTCCTTCTAGGCCACAGGGCTGAGGGGCAGTGTCCTGGGCTGGGCTCATCCACAGCCAAAGCATCATGAGTGGGGCAGCCATCTCTGGCCTGCTGTGCAGGGGAGCCAGCCTGGCAGTTCCTGGCCTGTGCTGCGGGCGCCCTCAGGCCCCTTCCCTCACTCACAGCCTCTGCGAGGCCCCATCCCATTCCCTGAACCTTGCCTGCTCCCTCTGACATCACGGGGTGATTTTTATTTACTCTGCAGAGATGACCCTCGTGTCTCAATTTTAAAATAGTCGTGTGAAGAATGGAATCCTAATTCCAATAAGTTATACTCCATGTATGTTTACTGTGTCAAAATACATGCTACTGTCATGTATAAATAAAAGAACAAATTGAAAGAAGGAAGTTGAACCACTTGCATGGATTATATACCCTTTTTTTTGACTCTGGGATGGAGCTTATGTGAGCATTTCCAGATTAGCAGTGAAATAAACCTGAGCATTCCCAGAAGGGAAAGAAAACCAAAATAAAATAGTTGTGTGGCACAAGGAAGCGTTGCCCTCCTCCCCGTTTCCCTGGTGGTCCCTGGTTTCTGCTCACCCCAGAGGGTGCCAGATCCTGGAGGGCCGAGCCACCAGCCTTCCTGACCCCTTGTCATCTGTCCTGAGAAGTGAACACAGCCCCTGTGTCTAGACGAGGCGGAGACGCACACGCCGTCCCGGGTGCTTTCAGGTGGCTGTGTTGGTGCTGTGTGATGGTGTGTCTGTATTTGGGTGTTTAGGTAAAATATTGTGCTTCCCTCCACATGCTTGGCCATCTGTGGGCACAGCTTTTCCGCCCGCTCGGCTGCTGCACTCTCCCAGCATGGGTGTCTGGCTCTCGCTCGTTAGAACAGACTTCACGGAACGTCACACTCGGACAAACAGGCTCCCCAACCAACTTCCGAGCTCCTCTTGTGCGCATGGGTAGCGTGTGTCACCCGACTGTTCTGGGAAGGTGTTTGGACTTACTTTGGAGGCAGGGTTGCTGGGGAATGGGCGTTTTGCCCTGTCTCCTTCCTGTCTTCTGTGGTCCCTGTTCCTGCAGGGTCCTGGCCCCATGCTGACATGCAGCCTCACGTGACAAAGCCTTTGGGAGGATCCCCCACCCCATGGCAGGCGCCTGATGACTGGTGGCCAGGTGGACGAGCCGACAGTGTCCGCTCCTCCACTCCCCAGGCCTTGTGCTGCAATGAGGCTGACCTGCCCAGGGTGGGTACCCTTGGCCTCTGCAGGCACCTGAAGGAGCCTCAGCACATACCTCTGCTGTGTCAGGGTTCTGTCCAGCCGCCTTGCCAAGCTCATGCCCAGGTCACAGATGTCCTGCCTGCGGTCCTCTCATGTCCTCCCAGCTGTACCCAGTGCAAAGCCCTCTGTTGTGCACCGCTCTGCCTCACCTGACACCTGTTTGGTGGGGATCCTGTGGAGGCCTAACACCCAATGGGCAGAGGCCAGCGGCGGCCTTGGCTGCCTGCTGGAACCTCCCAGGATCTCCCAAGGTGGCATGCTTGGCAAAGGCAGAGCACTTGCTGTAGCCCTGCCCTGTGCTCTTGGAGAGATGGACATGCAGGGTCCTCCATCATATGAAGCTCGGGGGAAGGGAGGCCTGTGGACATAAAGACTTCAGAGGAGGACAGCAGACCCTGTTTGGGCTGGCCCCCATCATGGGGCCCTGGGAGAACATGCTGACCCCTCCACAGCTGGGCCAGAGACTCACCATGTTTTGGTCTGCCTTGTTCACTGTCCCTCTTTTTCTCACCCTGAGTATTTATTTTCATTCTGTAACTCCAAGTTAATATCCAGCCTTCGAGAAAAACACTTTGTAGGAGAGGCCACCATCAGGGCCACTAGGCACTGCCATGTCTTTCACGCAATCTTCTTTTGGGGGGGTGCACAGTACAGGGGATTAAACCCAGGGACACATAACCACTGAGCCACATCCCAGCCCCTTTTTGAATTTTCTTAGATACAGGGTCTTGCTGAGTTGCTTAGGTCTTGCTAAATTGCTGAGGCTGGGATCCTCCTGCTTCAGCCTCCACAGTAGCTGGGATTACAGGAGTACGTCACCACACCCGGCACGGGTGTCTAGTCTTCAGGACACTGTCCTGGGAGTCACCCTCCTGAGGCCAGCAGGAGTGCCCTTGCTCAGTGGCCATTCTGCATCCAGGCAGAATGGAGGTTGCCATCTGTCCAAAGTGCACAAGACTGTCAACCTCAATCTCCCTGTGGGGGTGGGCTGGGTGGCCCCTCTGCTCCATGGGTCCCTTTGGCTACTAGCCCCAACTGGCTCTAGGCTTTTCTGGGAGCCCCCACCCTAGGACAGATTTTTACATGAGATCCCTGGACTTGAGCTGCACAAGGAGTTGGTGAGATTTGGTGAGCTCTGGAACCTCCAGGCCCAGGTCTTCTGTCCACATGTTGGATGAGAAGCCATGGTTATTGACCCTGGGTTTCTGAAGGAATTTCCATGTGGATTGAAAGTGAGGTGAGGAATGCAGGATGTGGCTGCAGGTGCTCAGGCTTCACTCCAGGGACTTGAGGAGCAGACCATGCCTGGCCTGGCCGCGTCTTCCCTGTGCTGCAGGCACCCAGGGCTCCCTCTGCTATCCCTTGACGGATGAGGAAGCAGCAGCTGCCCAGCATCTCAGGTGTCCTGTGCTGACACCATTCCCAGCCCTTCCCCCAACCCACACCATCAGACCCCTTCTTCCCTTGCAGCTGATGACTGGCATTTGAATGTCCCCTGGATTTCTCTCTGGCTTGTAGGGTGTTATTTATTTACAGGGAATACATTTCAGGGAGCCACAGCTTTGGGGGTGCCAGAGATTGCTGCACCAGGACCCTAAGGATGGGCTTGGAGGCGGCAGCTCTGCCGACCGTTCCCTGGGACATATAGGCCATCCATCATATTGCTCAGGACCACAGATGGCTGCAACAATAAACTACATGTTTATTCATCCAAGAAAAGAAGATCCTGCAGCCGGAGGTGCCTGCTCCCACCAGTCCATCAGTGCTGTTAGCACAGAAAGTCCCTCATTTAGGGACTTCTGGAGCCAGGGCTGGGCCTGCCGGGTGCGTGCCACTGTGAGGGAGCCACCAGGAGAAATGTGTGCACGTGCTAAAAGGCACACGGAGTCACCGGAGATGGTAATGACAATGTTTTGTTATCTTTGTGCTGTTTTCTTTGCATGCTTGTTAAAACGTGGAGTCACAGTGTCTGAGACGGACCCTAACAAGGCCCTTCTAATCAGGCCCGGAATGTTTCTGTCAGGCAAAAGAAAAACGCTTAGCTCCAGCAAAGCTGCGTTTCCCCCCAAGAAACACATTTGTTTAAAGATTGGCCTGTCAATTTGTGAATCCACATTTCGGCTTTTTGCTCAGACACCATGCTTGTGCTGGTCTTCGCCCGAGAAGGGGGACTGGTACAAAGCCGCTGTTTGTTGCTGGAAGGAGGTAAACTTCATCAGGGTCGACTCAGATGTGTGTTTCAAATGTCACTCAGCACTGTTTCTTGTAATGAAACGCTGCATACAGATCTCTTCCTGAGGCTCAGGGGGATTAGACCCAGTAAAAGAAGAATTCAGTCTTCCTCGCCGTGGCGCATCAGAGTGAGAAGTTTAAAATCCACAATTTATTCAAATATTGATATTTCTACTTGTCAGAAGAGAGGGGCCTTGAAATTTCCACTGAGCACTGTTGTCAGAAGAATTGCAAGAAATGTGTCAGATAATTCATAAACGGAGTTCACTACTGTGAAATCAGTTGGGAACAGGGAAAAAATATATTCTTGTCGATGTAGAATAGGGGCAATATAACAGAAAATAGCACTCACTTTTCCATCATGTCAAGCAAATGCTCAATTTGGACCAGGTATTTTTTTTTAAACAGCCTGCTGCTTCTCGAGAAACCTAGGATGCATGAAAAATGTTTTGAGTTCTGCTTTGTAGACAAGAGGTCTGTTTGTTGTTTTTCCCCTCTGAGACCTCGATTTCCCATCCTGCAGGAGCCAATCAGAAGGCAGCTGCTGGCTCCTTGGCGGGGAGGCAGCTCTGCATATGGTTTGCATTAAGGCCCTAAAAAGCTGTGAAGAGCCTGGTAATGATGTACAGGGCGGTGTAAATTCCAAACCGTTGATGGCAGGGAGAAGAGCTCCAGAGGTTTCCTTAGGGCTCAGGAGCCCCTGGCCATCACTCTGCTCTGGAGCTGAGGGGTGAGCGCCATGTGTCTCGCCCAGAAAGAGCCGGCATCCCCGGGGCTGCTGGTGGACAGGAACCCTCTTCGTACTTTGTGGTGGGCTTTCTGAGCAGTTTGCCAGTCCTCCCATGGGCTGGGGGGAGCCCCCTTTATTCTGTGTGGTTTCTTCACGGGGGTCCCACTTGGGGGGATGTGCATTCCTGGGTGCTGAGTTTGTGCCCGCAGCCTGACCACTGCGTTGGGCCAAAGGGGAACCCTGGACGCATTTCCACGAGGCCTCGCCCAACTGCCCGCACCAGCTCCAGCCTTTTCTCCATTTGCAGAGCTCCCTTTTGACACCAGTGCTATTCACCTGTGCCCAGGAGGGTGTCTGGGCCACCTGGGCTTGGGTTTTACAGCTGTGCATTCTGTCACTTGGGCTTGGGTTTCACAGCTTTGCATTTTGCCACAGGAGCCAGCAGCTGCCATTTTCCCAAGTCAGTCGTGGAACTCAGTATCCTGTTTTCCACAGCACAGTGCTATACCTGTCCGACACAGGCGGGGCGCTGCCCGCCTCTGGCCTCACACTGAGCCCTGGCCCTCACGCTCCCTCCTGTTCCCACCGTGGGGCTGGAGCCACAGTGAAGCCAGCACCTTCTCCCTGAAGCCTTGCTGACTCTGACTCTACGTCTAGCCCTGGGACTGTGGGGTTTGACACTCGAAGTTGGGACAAGAGGAAAGGGACTGAAGAACTCATCGTGGGAGGGAGAATGGGGAGGTGCAAGGGTGAGCCAGGCATGCAGGAAGGATCCAGGACAGTTTGGAGAGAAAGCCACAGCTGGGTGAACCCAGGACAGTCCCTGAGCCTGGTTTAGGTTGGGGCTCTGTGGTGATGGGGACTCTGTAGCTCCCCTCTAGCTGGTTGTGGGACCTAGGAAGACCTGAGAGGTCTCTTCCTATCAGCCGTCAGGAATGTCCCTTCTGGCCTCACCCAGTGCTCCAGAGCCCTGGTCCCTGAGCTCTGGAGGGTTCCTACCCCATGGCCGGAGTCACTCATGGAGCTGTGGTCACTGCCATGTTCCATCTCAGGGGTGGAGCCCACCTTACTCTGCCAGGCAGGACTGACCCTGCTCTCCAGGGGCCCTGGAGAGTGACCTGGAGAGTGACCAGGTGTGGGGCAGTGTGCTGTGGGAAGTGGACAGTGAGGCCTGTGACCGTGTGTTAGTGGCTGGCACTGGGCCGAGTCTCCCGCTGAGCTCCATGTAGGCAAGTTGGTCCATTAGCTGCCTTGGCTGCAGACCTGCTGGCACTTGTGCCCCGGGCAGCGAATGGGCCAACTCTGCAGCATGCAGATGCTCAGAAACCCTCCCCTCCGACCATGTGAGTACACAAGGGCCAGTTGGCTTGCAGAACTTGTGCTGAGCAGGGAGGCCAAGGGTCCAAGAAGGAGTTTAGGGTGCTGTGCCAGCCCCGACTGGAGCATGCTGAAGTCCTCTGCCAGGGACAACTTTAATTTCTAATTGAACTGATAACAGTGGCTGGGGAGAGGTGTGGCCAAGGAGGGGCAGCTCCTGGGTGTCTACACAAGAGTCCAGCCCTTGGTGAGAAGCATAGGCTCTGGAATTGATGTATAAAGATGTTTTCATTGGGATTTGGTGTGTAACTGCCAAATTGGTGGGAGTGGAGGGTTGTTTTCTGGACACTTCTGATCTGGATTTTAGGATCCTCGGTGTAGTTATTTCAGAGTTGGTTTTTGAAGATGAATGTGTGCATGTCCATATATTTTTTAAAATTTTATTTTGCTTTTGCATTTCACGTGGTGGGTGGGGTACAGGGGAGCAGTTGCCCTTGTTAAAGATAATGGATGCCCTTGTCTTCTCCCAGGCCCTGTCCTGGCTTAGGGCAGGAGGACTTAGCAGAGTATGCTGTGTCAAGCAGTTGAAGGCTTGGATTCCCTGGACAGAGGGGACCTGGGCCTCATTTGGGTGGAGCGCTGGGCCGTCTGCCCGTGCGGCCCCTGGCCCTGCGGCCCACGTGGCCCCGGCCCCGGGCGGCTCGTTAGTGGCGGCTGCTGGCCTCCACGCGGGCCTGCCACGCCGGCTCCTGCACGCTTGCTTACTGTCTGCTGGTGTCGGCGGATCTGTCATCGGGCTGAGCAGAGCCGGAGCCCTGACAGTGAGGAGGTAAACGCTCCCTGCCTGAACCCCCCATTAACTTTGTGAGGCGTATTGATTTCTTGTAAAAATAATGATATTGACAGGCCTTCCAGGAGTAATTGTTTCCAGAGCGCAGAGGTCAGTTCGGCGAGGAAGGGCCAGGAGCCAGGCTCTGGGAGGCTGTGAGCCCAGGGGTGGGCACTGCTGGCCCACTGGGACCTTGGGTCCCTGGCTGGGATGGGGGCTCCCAGGCTGGGGCAGAATGTGGGTGGGTGCCCAGCATGCCTGTGCGGCCAGCCTCCCGGGCTGTGCTCCGCAGCACGATTTCCTGGCGTAGCCAGAGTTGGTCATGGTTGCTGCTTGGGCTGAGTTTTAAGGCTTACCTGTGCTTTGGGGAGGCCGTCAAGGCCAGGTGAGTGAAACCAGGGTGATCATCCATGTGCCCAGCCCAGTGGCTTCTGTTCCTAGGCAGCAGCCCTCTTAGGACCACTTCCTTTTCCCCAGAGCACAAGGGTGGTGGCTGAGTGGGGGCTCGTGGGGAGGTGGGGGCAATGGGAGGCTCCCTGGGAGCCGGCTGCAGTTGCCTTCAGCTGACCCACCGTGCAAGCTACTTGCAGCCCTCAGAAGGTGGGACCCCTGCTCAGGGCCGTGGATTTGCCTCTTGGTAGGAGACCCTGAAGCAGAGGGCTCCCCATGACACTGGTCCACCCAGGGCAGCCACATGAAGATACCTGGGGTCTCAGGCAGGGCCCTTTCCAGTCTTGGGAAGGTTACAGGGAAAAAGAGCAGCCCTCTGGGAAGAGAAACGCCAGCTCATTCATTTCCAAGTTCCAAGTGCCAGCCCAGGGCAGAATAACTTCTAATTTAGATGGGGACCTTGACCATCTGCATCTGAAGTCCGAGTGGGTGGGTAATGTCCATGTTTTAAATTCTGACTCTGGTTTCACATATCAGACGTATACTTGTAGTGTATCTTGAAGAAGCCGAAGTTACTTAAAAGAGGCAGATGCACTGTCTCTGGAATCTGCAAGGAGTGACTTGTGGGTCACCTGTGCTGGGTGCAAGGACAGTGGTGTGGTGCCTCTCAGAGCTGGTACCAGGTCCCACGGTGGGGAGGGGGGTGGGAACGGAACTCGGGCAGGTAGCCACGTGTTCTCATAGCTGTACCCGTCCACAGCATCTCTTCTGTGCCTCTCCCCAAACGAGAGCGATCTAACTGATGAGCACCACTAACGAACTACAGCGGGGGCTTGTCAATTAGCCGGGCCAGTGGCAGTGGCCCAGCCAACACGGGCACTGTCTGAGTTTTCTTGGTGGAGTTGGTTTGTGTCACTCAAGGAAGCTGCCGTTCAGGTCTGTCCCTCTTCTCCTGGCTGAGTCCCCTTCCGGTGCTATTTAGAACGAGATTTGTGCTCCCCCTAATCCAATAACCGTTGCCCGGGACAGCCGTGCGGCCCTGCTGGGAAATGGTGTCCAGGCTTGTAGCAGCATCTAATGGGTATTTAGGTGCAAGCTAGCTGTGAAGTGTTAAATATTTACATGTGGAATGCCAATAGTAATTGTCCACTTTATCTGAGCTAGCCTAGGGAAATGTCTTATTTGTTTCCATGTTACTTCAATAAACAGAAAGCTGGAAAATCCTCCCGCTATTTCTTGGGGGCTTAGAATTAATAAAGCCAGGCGGTATAAAATATGTGCTTTGGGTTTTTGAATGATCACTTCTGCACCAGGTCATATAATATGGCTTTAACTCCATGTGGCCTGTCTATTAAGCAAGACAGGATGAGCCTCACAAATAATAAAAAATATTTATGCTTTTCTTAGTGATACTAACAAGGTAACATATCAGAGGAGAAATGGCAGGAGAAGAATAAGGTAACTGTGTCTTATGAATTCACGGCTCAGTGGGGTCCTGGCCAGCTCCCATAAACACCCTAGGATTCTCTGTTCAGCACTGCTATTATTCCACAAATTGTATTTTTTGCTTTTTGTTTGTGAAATCTGAAGTGTCATAAATGCCTCTGTCTCATCTATATTTGATAGTTAATATTAGTCTCGACCAGGAAAGTGCACTTTACATGCGACAACGTACGATTACCTGAGAGTGTTATTGCAAAGGAAAAAATCAATACCAATTTATAATTCACGATCGCAGTCTATCAGTTTTTATGGCTCTCTATCCAGTCTCATTAATTTTTTATTATGATTGACTGGAACTGAAAGATTTTTAACATGTTTCGCTGTTATTTATTCAACCTTAATAATTAAATAAACCTTAATTGGCTGTATTTCGAGGCATCTTGGCGCTGCGGCCAGGAAGGGTTGGGGTGACCATCCATTATTAATGCGGGAGCACCTCACATTCTCTTCTGAGGCAGCTCAGGAGGGGATCCACCGCATGCCATCACCAGAGCAGGAGAAATGGATTTTGTCGTCACCTAATCAAATTCTGTTTAAGAGGAGACCATTTGTTTTCATTCAAAATATAAATTATCAATAGCACCTTCAGAAACGTAATAAAATATCCCTGGAGCATTCTGGGTCAGTGCCACATACCTGTGCAAAACTTTGATCAGCAGCTAATATCTTGATTAATGAGGCCAAGGGGCCCATCTCCAGGAGCCCCGCAAACGGGACGCCCTTGCTGAGGGTCTCTCGACTGGTGGTTAACGGGTCCCTTTGAAAGGTGATTGACAGATGGAAAATTGCACTTTCAAATTTCATCCGTATTCATTTCAGTTGTTCTTCTACATGTCAACCGCTTCCCCTTCCCTGGCAGGCCAAGGCTGTATACATTAGCTGTTTCCACAGTGAAAAAAGAAAGAAGACAATCCCGTATTTGAGCACGCTGAAGGAAAATCAATCATGTCATAAGTGAGAAGTATGGATAAGTTTGAACTGTGGCAACTTTCATCATTTCATTTCTGGCCACGCTGGTGGGTTTTGAGAGCACAGGGCTGCAAGAGGCAACCCCAGCTGGAGGGAGAGAATAAGGAGTGTAATAGAGTTGGGCTGCAAGGGAAATTTTTTTCCCTGGTATTTGTCAAGGAAGTTTCTCGTGGTGTTGCACGGAAGGAACATCAAACCCTGAGACTGCGTACGCTGGACATACTGACAGAATTGAGAAAAGCTTCTGGCGACCGTGACCAGGACGTACCCGCCCTCTAGCCCTGCTCAGTCTGACTGCTGAGCTGCAGCCGGATGGGTTTGCAGATTTTTGTTTTCATTCACTCTGGAGTTCTGGAAAGGACCAGCCTTGCTGTGTCCAGCAGTGAGCCTATGGTCCAGGCCACATCAGGATGGCCAGGGCATCCTCCTGGTGACAGGGGCCCCTCCCCAGGAGCAGAGGTGGGTGAGCCGGCTCCGGGGAGTGGGTCCACTCCAGGTGTATGCCCAAACAGAGCCTCTGCCACCCTGGAGACTCGAAGGGGGAGCCCATGCAGGGCGGAAGCACCAACTTAGAGGAGCCCGTGGTGGTTTAATCGGATCTATACATAGTACTGAGCAGGGCATCATTTTATATTGGAAATGCTGTGGAAACGGTGGGAGACGAACATGTTGCAATTTCACAATCTTGTTCTTAATATTATTGAAAGAGAGCTCTTCTTGGCAGTAATAAATTTAACACAAAAATCAAATACAAAACAAATTTATTCTTCCAGAGCCGATGCCCCAGTCATTTCTTTCTTGTCTTGCATTAAGCTTTAAAATCAACTGTCACTCCCTATCGATTGCATCTGAATTGTTATCTATATTTCTCAAAAGCGCTCTTGACAGTTAATACAGTGTAAATTATAATCTGGGGAAATGCTGCTTGTGTTTGCCAGCAAATTGCTTAGATTCTGAGTAAGGCTGCTTTATTCACCATTCTTTCCTTGTGGCCATCTATTCTAGTAAGGATCATTCAGGCCAAATTATTCTAAATTTACACTCGGCTAGTATGTAAATCATATTGTGGAAATCACTTTTGGAGTCGCTCTGGAATGCAGCAGTGTTGGAGTGCCTGCCTGCATTAATGAAACAAATACCGCCCGGGGGCCAGACCCAGCAGGGCGGCGCGAGGGAGGCTGCCGAGCAGGGTGCAGGAGGCCAGCTCTGGGGTGTCTGGGACCTGCCCGCTTCCCTGCCACCCTCTGGGAGAGGCTGATGCCCTGTTTTCATTGGGCTGCCTTGGCTCCTGAGGGGTGGCGCGGGTGGGGCCACCGCCTTATAGAGGGGGCACGAGGGCCAAGCCAGGGCTCTTCCCCGCCTCTCTGTGGGAGGGTGAGGCAGGTCAAAGGCTGTCTCCCGGAGAATGACCGCTGCCCTCTCGCCATCCAGGTCAGTGGTCGGAGGGCGCGAGCCCCACCAGAGAGGCCCTTTAGAGTATCCAGTAGGCACACTGACAAAGTAGAAATTAAAAAAAAAATCAGTGGAATTTTTAACTGTAGCTGAAAGGTGATTACCTCAACTTGTAATCAATATTAAAAAAAAAAACCTGTTATTTTCAGTTTTATCTTGTTGGCTGCATTTTGGAACCTGGTGTGCACTGGACACATGCTGCGCACATCCACCAGGCCCAGACACCTTTCGTATCTCAGGGGCCACCTGTGGCTTGCTGCCACCATGTTGGGTACTGTGCTGGAGTCCTGCGGGGGCCCTCTAGTTGCCCTCAAGGCTGAGACAGGGCTACTCTCTCCCTCGACCCTTCAGCCCAGATTGACAGGACAGTGCAAGGAAGAGACGAGGTCCAGAGTGACCCAACCCAAAGAACATATCCCTAGAGGGGAAAGTTCAGCCCCAGAGGTGTAGTGTGCTCTGTCTACCTCACACCCACAGTGGTGGAACCCTCATTTTATGGATGAATTTGACTTCAGGAATATTTCATTATTATAAATGTGTGTCTCTTCCCCACTCATTGAAAATTTTCATTTGCAATATAGGGAGCTTTTATTCCTTTAGGAATAACTAATTTTACATTCATTTATTCATTCAAGAAGTGTTTATTGAAAATCTATCAGTTTGAGTTAAGGTGGTTAAAATAGTGTCCCTGCTGTGAGGGTGGAGGGATAGGTCTACATTCCTATCTGTGTCTGCATTAGCATGAAATGGATCCAAATCTAGATACCTGCGTTGATCACTCCCCCGTCCTCCCTTCTACCTCCGGGTCATTACCGTGGACCTTGAGTGTGCTTGGCAGCAGGTGGGAAGAGTGAACCAGCACAACACAGAGTGTTGGGGACACATGGGACCCTGGTTCTGAACCACGAGGGGCCTGTGCACCCCCAAGTTGGCCTGGGGAAGGCATTCAGCAGGGTGGGCATGAATTCCAAAGCAGGAGGAAAGCAGGCTGCCCAAGTACTGTCCAAGAACAGCGTTGCCCTGAACTAGCTCAGGGAGGCCCAGGTTGCTATCCAGAGTCACATGACTCCCTCTTCCAGGAGTAGTGACCCTTTGGGATTGTGTGCGGGGTTTTAAGGACAGAAGGAGCAGAGGGTAAGGCACAGAGGACTTAGTGCTGGTCTCCTTGCTGGTTCTGCCTCCTCTGTTTCCCAACCTCACGATGGAACTGCATCCCCAAATCCTCCAAGCAGTAAGAGGCTATTTCTCCTGGTACAGCAATTATGGCCCCACGGAACTGTACTGCCAGGGATCCTCTGCTCTCCGAGTTCCCCATGACAGCAGGCCAGTGCCTCTCAGACTACCTTCGAGGATGTGGACCGTACTCACCAAGAATCACATCTCCTCCAGTCCAGTGGTCCCCACCCTGGTTCGTGAATACTCATCCATCTGGAGGAAATGGCCCAGTTCACGTTTTTAAAACAAGTGTGCTGGAACCACTGTAATACATTTCCTCATAGAGGAGGTTGGAATGTGACAATTTGACATTGTTTAATGGGATTTATTCTGAACTTTGTGGAGGTGAGGTGTTAACTTTTGTAATCTCTTTATTCACAGAATTTAGTTCAGAGTGCAGGTGCTTATGGAATGCTAGATGGGATGTGAGTGAGAGGAGCTTGTGGAATAAAATAATGACATCTACTAAATGTAAATGTTCTGGATTGTCCCTTAGAAGGGCAACTCAGTCCAAGGGTCTTCAGGCCCAGGGACCTTCCAGGCATCCATTGTATTGAAAATAATAATTTGGAAATTGACTCCATGGTCAATTGGTATTGGCTTTGCATAAAATAGGAGGCCAACTCCCAGGAGATTGCCAGTGCTCAGTCACTGTCCACCTACAGAACTAGCCATTGCACCTGGGCACGTGTATCACCTGGGCAATGAATTTTAGTTGGAAGCTGAAAACTTAGAGGTTGAGAGAAGGGTGAGCTGCTTCCAAGGTGCCAAAGCCACGGAACTGTTTCTGCTTCTTTTAGTTGTGTTGCGTCTGTGTCTTGTGGGCATCTTCCAGTCCTGGGATGCAATGGTGGAGAGTCCAGGAGAACTAACCATGAATCCTAATCTTCCGGGAATGAGCTCCCAGGAGGTCCGCTGTCTCTTGGGTGTGGATTGGCCTGGGGGGAGGAGGGTTCTGTTCCTTTCTGCCTGGTCTGGCCTGCCCTGGACGCAGGGAGTTGGGTTTGTTGGAGCACATTGTTGTCCCAGGGCTTCAGCTGATGGACTATGTCAGTTCTACTCTCCTAAGTTCTCAGCACTGTAAGCTAACAGTTGTTGCTCCACACACTCAGGGTCAACGTCACCAGGTGAGGCCTGACTGGCAGAGAGAGGAAAGGTAGTTACTGAAACCTACGCAACCCTGGGCCTGCCTGTTGGGTGGTCTGTTCCAGGGGGTTCCACAGCTCGGGGTTCCACGAGGAGCATTCTGCTCGCCTTTGCAACTGCCTCATAAATGGTCCCGTACAGACACCCCTCCCCGCAGGGCGCACTAGGCCTTGCAACCTGTGTGGCCCATGAGGGAAGGCCCTGGCCTCCCAGGTCACACCAGCCTTGATCATGAGCCGCCCTGACTCTGGCTGGGTTGGCCAGGTAGCCATTGGCTGCAGAGAGCAGCGAGGTGTTGGAAGTACCTGTGTTTCCCATAGGACTGCGGGTAGGCACAGCTAACTAGATTACTGCTGTTGGAGACTGAGAGTGACTGAGTGTGACACCAGGCTAGGGAAACTTACCTTCAATTTACCCAGAACTCCCCCCAGTGAGGAACTTAACAGGTTGTTCTCTTAATAGGATAGACTACAGATTTTGCATCTAAATAGCAGGTCAGGTATTAAAAAGACTGCCTCCACTGATTTGAACTGGGGTTTGCATCTATTTATCCCAGGGAAGGATATACAGGTAGGAGGCGAAGAGATGATTTGGGAATGTTTGTTAGCTGAAAAGCCCCAGATTCCACTGGATTGTGATTTTCCATCTGGCCACACTGGCTGGGAAGCTGCAGTTGGGTGTGAGCTCTGCTGTCAGTTAGGGGTCCCCAACTGTGCGCTGCGGCCCTCGCAATGAGGCCCACCCCAACTCATTAAACCAGAGCAAACTGTACCGAGGGCGCCGCTGTGCGATTTTAATATTTGGTGCATGTGACAGGATCATTTTAGTGATTTGCAGGATTTATCTCCTCTTAAAAGTACTGCCTAAGGCTACTCTAATTGGTAGGAAAGCAAATTCCCTCTTCTCCTCCTGTCAGTCTTTGTTTTATTTACTGAGAACTGCCGAAACCTATTTACACAATAATGAGGATAAATCACCGGGATGCTTTCAACACAAAGAGAAATGTGGCGGAGTTGAAAGCTGTACAATTAAAACAAAATTCCAGATATTCCTGAAGTGGTGTGTGCAGTTAGGGAGAGCAAAATAAAATTAAGACAAATGGTAGGACGGCTCTCTGGACCAGCCCAGGAAGCTAATCAGGATCAGAATCCTAGAGATATTTTATGATGGGCAATTTCACATGAAATGGCAATGAAGTAAATGCCTGTGAGTTACCATCAATATTTGTAATAAAAATAAACAATCATGCATTCCTCCAGCCTGCAAATAAACAGGGTAAGTTTAGGCGTCATAATTATGACATTGGCGGAGTAGTGGTAAGTCATGTGAAGATGTCAGCCCTGCGTGTGCAGCCTCTGGCTGGTTCCCTGCTCAGAGGGCCACAGTCACTTGGATAAGACACTCCAGATGTACTTGACTGTCTGACCTGGAAGGACCCACTTATTTAGATGTTAAGGGCACCATACATTTGCGAATCGTTCTCACTGGAGGCCATGCCACAGAGACTCACGGCCAAAGGAATTATGCATAGAACCTGCCCTTGAACTTGTCTTAATGGTTGTTGGGTTGATGCCTGATGTCATTGGCTGCTACACACTTGGACTTGGCCTCACGGCTATTGGGTTCGTGCCTGACTTCAGTGGCTCCCGAGTCCTTGAACAAGGCCTGCATGGACCTTGTGTTGATGCCCGCTCTTCATGGCGCCCACAGCCTTGATCTTGGCTCTCATGGGTGTTGGTGATGTATGCTTTTGTGGCTCCCAAGTCCTCCAGATTTGCACTGGAACCTCGGCAGCTCAGTCACCCTCAACTGCAGTGGTCACAAGTGTGGCTTAGTTGCATTCAGGGGTGGATCTTCTGTGGAAGCCCAATCCGCTTGCAAGTCATGCAGATCCAAGAAGTTTATACGCTGCCACTTTTGGGAGCAGCCAAGCAGGGAAGCTTGTGTCTTCTGAGTTTCCCTCTGCTCCCATCATGCCTTCCCCACTCCCCAACCCACGCCTCCCTCAGGTTGGAAACTAGTCTGCATTTCTCTCTGCCTCCTGACAGCCTAGTGATGGCTGCTCAGTTATCCTGGAAGAAAATAATTCACATAAGCAGATTTTAGCACATTTACCAGGTCTTTTAACTTCATCTGACACTGTTTGGATGGAAGATGAGAGAAGTATATTTTTATATCCCAAGGGAGTTACTTTATGATGACTCTTTCAAGGTGAATATTGGCATTTATTTAGCCTGAGCAGAAAATAAAAAAGAACATATAGAAGCACGAACATAGAAACACTGGAGTCAGCAAATAGTGTTTTATTTTGTTGCTTTGAATTGCTAGCCCTCAAACACAGCTGAATCTAAGTTAATTTAAAGTTTCTCTTGAGGAATTCGTATCAAATTAAAGTGTTCTTCTGCCGCGATGACAAGAGCCAGGAACACATCTGAATCTCCTCCAGATTATGGTCTATTTTTACAGCCTCACAAGGTTTGCCTGTGTGGACCTTATTCCACTATCTTTGAGAGAAAATTAATTGAGCTAATGACAGCTCAGACTAAAACATCAATCGAGAGAGAGGAATAACAGGACAGTCATTGAGGAGTCTGGGACAGAGGCTGGACCCCGCCTGGCGCTTCTCACCCGACTTTCCTGACCCTGGTCTATGCACATTGCTGACGTCTCCTGCCCTCCTGGTCCAGCTGGCATGGCCACTGCCTTCTCACCCAGGGAATAGGATTCTCTTTGCTTCTGTCTCTTGCCCTTCTCAGACTGTGGTCTGGTTACCACAAAGAGCAACCAGGAAGGCCATGTTTTCCTCCCGGGTCTCCCTGGCAGGCTGCTGCTGCTGCCTTTGCCCGGCACGTCAGGAAGGTTTTATTTATTTATGTTGTAACCAAATGGTTGGTAGCTCTCTGGCCTGTTTGAAATTGCCCAAGCTGTTTCAGGGTTCTGGCCCCGGCCTCTACGTCCTTCCGCATGGAGGACTCGAGGGGAAGAACTTCCTTATGTTCTTAGCCATCCAGCACACATAATGGGGCTTTGTGGCACTCTGCTGGCACCAAGGAATGCCAGCGGATTGTTTAGAAAATTTAAGACGTTTCCATTGGCAGTTACCCACGCTGCTCTTGATTTCATGGAGCGGCCACCTTATTGATGTTGACTCCGATTTATGAATGATGGAGTGGAGGACATTTGCTATCAGAGGCTCACAATGTAGCTCTTAATAAAAGATTAAACAAGGAAGAGAAGGCAGCGCGGATTTCTGACACACTGCTGATAAGAAGCCCAATTCAAGGCTGCGAGGAGGCAGCGGCGAGACAGTGACAGATGCTGAATGGGGGACGGTGGACACATGTTGCTCCTCGCACTGTGACGTGTAGCCATGTGGAAAATCTGTCTGAAGAACTTTCTACAGATCAGACACCGAAAATGCTTTCTCCTTACTCCAGGCTATACGTTACCCAAGGATGGAGAATTAATAGACATGCAGGAGTGATGCCGGCCGGTGGGCCGGGCAGCCTTGCTGCTGGAGAGGCCTCGCGGTGCCTGGGCGTCGGGAGGAGGTGGCAGGCAGCGAGCTGTCAGTTTGAGAAATGAGGGGTATAAGAGGCTGGGACCAGCTTGGCAGATGTGCAAGAGGAGCTGGGAGCATATTGATCAATTAAATATGCAAATACCTCAGCAAGTAAAGACAGAGATAAATAAACTGACAGAAACATCAAACTGCACATTAATGATTCCATGAAGTGCCCATCCCAACAGTTTAGTTTTAAATAAACGCTACTTTACCAAAGTCAGTTTATAATGTGGCTAATGACTGGAGTAGGGCTGGGAAGCCAGCAGCGCCTGCGGGCCCAGCCGACCTGCTCGGGGGCGGCCTCCCCCTCCGTGCCCAGGACAGGGAGGAATTCAGGTTTCCCTGGGACAAGAGCTCCCGAAATCCCATTGTTCCCGACTTTTTCAGGCTGTTTTTCTATCGTTTTCTTTCTCAGCCTCCCCAAAGAAAGCCTGATTGTTCGGGGCCGACTGTGTCTGCGGTCTCCTGTCCATGGGTGAACCCCGTAAACCCGGGACCCTGGATTAGATTTCATGCCTGTTCTGCAGACCTGGCCTGGCCGGAACGGTA
>NC_135535.1:208715084-208730084 GCF_045843805.1 Urocitellus parryii | reverse complement strand
CTGGGTTCGGTGGGCTTGGTGTGTCCCTGCTGGGCGCTTCAGGGGCCGAGTCTTTCCAAAGCCTGGGTGTGCCCATGGACAGCCTGCTTTGAGCTTGTTTATTACTGTTCTCCAGGCTTCTGGTCAACACCCTGAAAGGAGATAAGGGCCTGGGCGTCTCTTCTTGGGGCTGGCATGTATGAGCCCACTCGCCATGTGTGACTCCTGTGTATGATTCATTCCAGAGCAGTTTTAGTCCTCATAAAATATTCATTTTGGTTGTGCAGGGCCCTGTAATTGCCATCTCTCACCCTGAATTATTTATACCTTGCACAGACTGACAAAGCTTTGCCATGCGGCCCTGGATGAATCAGAAACACGGATCTTTGCTGCCAACTGCATTATAGTTTCACAAAATATGGCCCCAACGTCATTCTGGGCTGCCTCATCTCTAAATCCAGCTTTTCTTGATTTGACATTTTCTTTACTCCTCCATTGTCTTAGTCAGGCGGAAAGGTTGCCTCTTAACTCGGAGCAGCAGCCTTCTTGCTGGTGTTAGAGCCGCTGTGCTTGAGACAACTAATGTATCTTTATTGCCCTTACTTTTTTATGCTCGGTAACAGGACAGCGCCCGGGCTCACTTTAGAGCCATATATTATACATTAGCCATAAAATGATGCAAATAGTCCTGAATACTCTTCAAACAGATAGTGGAGATCAGCCTGGATCAAGCTGCTTGTCACAAAAACAGAAAATGAAAGGTGACGTGAGAAGTTGGGCCCAGTGGCCTGCTCCCTGGCTGCAGGCTGCAGCCGGCCTGGGACTGAGGGGGACGTCCCCGTGGAGCTGGAGACTTGTATGGGCTTCTTTGTGAGCAAGGAGGCACTCTGGGTTCCTGATCTTGGCATCCTAAACGCGTCCATTCACCGGCCCCTCTTCCCAGGGCTCTGCTCGCCCTGCGGTCTGCATGCTGCAGGGACTCTAGCTGGCTCTTCCTGTGTCTGCACTCCAGCCTCAGGACTCCTCCACCAGGGGCTTGAGCCTCTGGCGGCCTCTCACACCACTCCCCTGCACCCCAACCCACAGGCAGCCCGTAGCTAGCAAGAAGGACAGGAGGGTCCCATCCGGGGATGAGGAAAACCACGTCCATCGGGGGGCAGGCCCTGGCGGGTGGAGCCAAGCTCCCCACGCCCCTCCCAAACCAGAAAGGAGAGCCACCCATTCGGCTCCGAGTGTCGGTGGCACTTGATTCTGAGGGGAGACAATGACGACCTGCAGAAACCCCTTGAAAAACTCCTGGTCCCGCAGGGCTCCAGAGAAGATGACGTGTGAGCTTCTCCAACTGGAGCTGCGTGGTGTTGTGGGGAGCCGAGCAGGGCTTACCGTGATTCTAACACCTTGGTCCTTCCCTGAGCCACAGAAAGGGATTAATTTATGGCTCCTGGCTCATCAACAAAGGGAGGTGAAGAGAGGGGCTCGGTGCTGTTCCGAGTAATGGATGACCTGTACACACATTTCTCTTGTATATGTTGACACGCAGGAGTAATGAAGGCGAGGCTTGGCGCACATGTGCCCCTCATTAAGCTGCATTACCTGCATTAAAACTAATAATTGCCACTCAGAGCTGCGTGCCCATTAATCATTTATAATGTTTTAATAAGTTTTTAATCAGGACCTAAAAGGCTCGAGAGCCGGCCGGCATAGGCAGGTTCGACACTGGTGTCCTCCATGCATGCACAGGCTTGATTTAAAATGTGATTTTTTTATTAATAATTCAGCCTACGAAGAGGATAGTTCTTAATTAAGCAGGCTGGTGTGGATGGGGGGAAATGTACATTGGATCAGGAAAAGATTAACAAGCTCCTTCCCACTTGGAGGTCCGGAAAAAATAAAAACAAAACCCAGCCCTGCACTGGTTTTGAGCATGAGCTCGGTGGCCAGCAGAGGCCAGGATGGCCAGACAGACATCGCCGTTATCTTCAGATCCCCCAAAACGCACACCGGGATGGCGGGAGAGGTTTGAAATCCTGAGTCGGGATGAACACAGGCGCTTAATCTCTGCACAACCTGTGAAAGTCTCCCCTGGAGCTGGCAACGAGTCAGGGGTGCATCTGATGGGAGCCAAGTGATGCTGGCATTTCCCTTAAATAAGGAGCTTCGTGATCAGAGCTGGCAAATAGAGCAGTGTCCAGAGGGAGTGAGGAAGCTGTTTTAATGAGCCCGCAGCGAAAGACAAAATACAGACTGATTGACAGGGCTAGTGATCTGCTGGGGAAATAATGTCAATGCTGCATCGCCCATTAGAAATAGAGAAATAGGTAAAGGGGGAGAAGAAAGATAGGCACTTGAAACAAGCACCCCAGTGTAAATATAGTGCACTTCACATTTCTTTTGTGCTGTGCAGTTGACTTCTTTTAAACAGATAACCTTATCAAAACTATCACGAAATATCAGGAACTGTTACAGAAAACACTAACTGGAACTCTGACAGCCAGCCGAGGAGGGCAGCCGGCAAAGCGTGGAACTCTGGGATGCGCTTGCTATTAGGGTGTCTGCCTGGGTTGTACTTATCTGAGCACATTAAAACCACCCGGAAAAGTTTAATGCAAGTCATACAAATTCCCCCAAACGGAGCCCTCGGCACGGGATCTGCTGTGGAAGTGGCTATCGAGCTGGCCGGCAAAGCCATTAAACCCCATCAGATCTCTTTGGCATCATTTTAATGAGAATCATTGCAAAAGTACAAGATCATGGTATCTATAAGTGCCTCTTGACAGCTGCTGCTGAAATTGTGATGAAAAGAAAAACCATTATAGCAGAAACTTAGCGATAAGGCCCTTTGGAGGGACGGTGGGGCCTGGTACGGCTCTAGACCGCGAAGGGTTAATTTTCTAAACCTAATAATGTTCGATAGTGAGGTATTTGTCAGGAGATAAAGAAGTGATAGAATCTGGGAAGTGGGTCCCTTGGCGATTGTAGTACAAATATTGTTAATGCGGTGTGGTTACTACAGCGGAGGGAAGTAAAATAGCTGGGGTCCACTAGAGACGGCTCTGCTACACTAGAGCAGATTCCCCAGACAAAGGCCAGCAATTGTTGAACTGCGAGTCAAGCCGTGGATATTTCCAAATCCTTACACATCTACATTTACATGCAGGATATCATGCGTGCCCGGGGAACGCCTCCCGTGGAGACCAGGTCCTCCCAGGCGGGCCGTCAGCCCACCCTGACCTCTCACCTGGGGAGGGGGGAAGGCCCCCGACAAAGGAGATCTGGCCCAGCTGTAAAACTCAGCCCTGTCGCCCTCTGCCCCCGCCCCCGTCATGATGACGTCATGCAGGCACTACAGGTCTGTGAGACCCCTAACTTGAAATGCACAAGAATTTAATAAGTCTGGTGTTAAAGCAATTTGTCATGGCATATTTGAAGAATAAATCAGACTAATGGAGCAGATTTTTCCTCTCGTATGGCATTAAAGAACGTGAGCCCAGTCATCGCTAATGGCAGGAGTGAGAGAAAAAGAGAGGCCTGACATTAAGACCCTCGCATTTTGGAAATCCGATATGTATTGACCTGTGTACTGCCTGGTGCACAGATCTGATGTCAGCAGAATGTAGTCCGTGTATGGGAACTGCTCATTACAGGTCTGTGAGGGAAGCACACCGTGCAGCGCCCGGCCGATCGGCTAGAATTGCTCAGGATCAATACTCCAGCGACTGATGGCCGGGCGTGCACACTCCACAGCTGCGGCCACTGCTTTCAGGGACTTCCCAGTAATTAGCAGGACCTCGAGGATCACTCTGTGGCCACTCTCTTATCAGTCAGGGAAAAGGCTCTTAAAGGCTCTGTCTTTTAATTTGACTCTTAACTATTTCATTTCAACAGCAGAGTAAGGGCTGCAGCCACCCATCCCCAAAAGGCCTGCCAGTTCTACTCTTGCTCTTGCCTGCTCCTCTGGGGTGAGACTTCCTTTGTAAAGGAAGTGGAATTGACCTAACATGAGATCAACCTTTTGGAAGTGAGCGATTTGGTGGCTGTGGGGCCATCACTCCCTCGTTCCGAATGCTTTCTTTCCCCCACCAAGGAAGCCCCGTCCCCTGGAGCAGCTTTTCCCTGCACCACCAGCAGCTGGTGACCTCTCAGGCTGGACCTCCTGTGTGCACTTTTTCTTGTCTAGACTACTATGCATTAAGTTAGCAGTAACTAAAGATGGGAGGACTGGATCTGGACCAGGCTCCTTGCAGCCTGTGGAACCCTGGATGCTGTCACCAAACGGTGATTCACACGCGATGCTCTGGGGTTTTGATTGATGAGCTGAAGGCCTACCCCCTGGTTTGAGTGTGCTGCTTATTAAGAGCCCCACTTTAAAACTGAAAATCAAGCCCCCATTTTGTAAAAGATACTGATATTTTTCATTCCAGACTCAGATTTCCCATGTTGCCCACGTTGAGGGCCAGGAGCGAGGTCCAGCCTGCTGGGACAGGCTGGAACTTGGGTAGGAACTTGGCTCTGTGAGAAGCCAGGGTTCTTTGCAGGGTGTGTGGCCACTCAGCAAGCAGAGTCGAGGCCATGGCACACCACTGACCCTGGCTCTGCCTGGTGCCTTTCCTCTCGGCTAATCAGGGTCACTTCTTCTGGTGCTGGGACTCTTTCAAACAAAACCAAGTCCTGAAAGAGCCTAAACGTTGACAATTAAGAAATAAAAAAACTACTTAAAAAACCCACATAGAGGGGTGCTGAGAGGTAGGGGACTTCCAACAAGGTTCATGTGCAGGAGGCGTGGTTCAAACAGTGCCAAGTTCCCTTATCCCCCTCGGTCACCAGGGTGCGCCCGTGGAGCCTCTGCACTTCTGAGGAACCCGTCCATTTCTCCTTTGACCAGAGGGAAAGAAATCATTATTACATGATCAGTGGCTTCGCTTAGGTAAAAACATCAGTGGCCGGGAGGGCGTGGGGCCGGGCCGTATTAATTACCTAGCGCTGGCTGGCAGGATGATCTTATCAGTGACGTGGCCACTGGAAGGCTGCAGCTCTTCACGGAAGTGGGGAAGTTCCGAGCTGCCTGGGCGCGGGCGGGAAGGATGGTGTCAGATGAAACGCAGCTCATCAGCTTTTCCCTGACAAACCAAATTCATTCCTTATGTAATTGATAACGGCCTTGGCCAATTATTTCACACATTACAATACACAGAGGCCCCCTTTGCAGGTTTTGCAGGGCTGTAATTAGCTATGCTAATATCCCCTTTATTGGCCCTAATATTGCTCAACACCTTTTGCCATCCTGGAGCCCACTGGAGCCCCGTGGCCTGTCAGGACCGTTGATTATTGAGAAGGATAGCTTTAATCAAACATAATTGCAGTTAATTTTTCTCTCCTGCTCTCTGTTGCCAGCGTCTAATGCCACGGACTCCTTGATATTCCATTAAATTACAATTAAACAGCCTCCTTTGTCTCTGATTGTCCTGAACAACACCACAAAGTTCTGTAGCCGTTTAAAGGAGAGCTGTTTGGTCCTAATTGCCTGCTAGCTCACAAAGGGCCAATTTACACAATGCCCATGTAGAATTTAAACAGTTCATAATGTAATGGATATTACACAGGAGCCTAACACTACAATTAAAATGATTTTCATCAGATAGAGAAGCTCTGGCTAATCAGCTTCATAAAAGTAAATATAAATGAACTAATTCATAGTTTAAACACACAGACACGGAGCTGACTTTGAAATTGGTTGTCGGGGGGGGGGGGGCTCGCCCCTCATCCTGTGGTACCTACACTGGGCTCTGGTGCCAACGCTGGACCCGTTATTCGTTTGAGTCCAGTTTAAATCCTCCTGGGCTGGCTGCCACCCTGCACGCACGTGGTGACTGGAGCTGTTTGTTGGGACCCTGATCCTGAGGCCGGGGTGACTGGACTATCCCTTCTCTGTGGGGAGCAGAGGACCACACTGGTCCAGCAGGACAGAGGAAGGGAGGGCCCGGAGTTTCCAGCTTGAACTCCGTGTAATCAGGTGTAATCAGGCCCCCTGCCCCTCCATCACTGTCCTCTCAGGTGAGGGTCCCCTGCCTCCCACACTCATCATTGGGTGCTCAGGAGTTAGAAGAGGAAACCGCCCACACCCTGTGCTCTAAGACAGAGAGCGGTGCTGCAGGACATCTTCCTGGTGCTGTGGGAGAGGAACCCCATTTCTTGAGTGATAGGACCACGCCTCCCTGCTAGTGACAGCTCCTGAGAACTTTCTGGGATTCTGTGGGCTGTTTCCGAGTAGAACATTATGGGGGAGCAACGGACGTGGAGCAGTTTGTCTTTAGCCACTGTCTTCCCCTCTGCCTGGGAGAAACAAGTAAATAAAGCCCATATTTCAAGCTTGATTTACTCTGGTACCTACTGTGAAAGATGATGACTCTTTAGGGAAATAAAGACGGGGTCAGGGAATTAGTGCACATAATGGTCATTTTGCTGTCGGGCAGCAGATGCAGGGAAACACACTGTACACAATTAAGCATAATGTACTAATGACAGGTTAGAATTTTTATCGCCTCTTTGCGATCGAGCAGCAAATCCATGTTTAGCAGTAATAAAGAGTTTATTGGTGCTAAAGCCAAAGATTTTCTGACATAGGAAGGATTTTTCCTTTCATAACAAGAGTATTAAATCCTTTGTGTCCTGGACTCTGGAAGTGAGATATGTAAAGTGGTTGTCAGATATTTCTTAGGAGAAAGCCAACTGGGGGTGATGGAGTAAAGGACCGAGGGCCGCTTGACTCTGCCTGCCGGCCCTTCAGCCTCCTCATCCCTCCCGAACCCTGCAGGTGTGTCTGGCCAGTACTTGCTGTGCCACCTCTGCCTGCGAAGGCTTGCTGGAAAGCCCCAGGGACATTTCCAAAACGCAGGCAGAGGATGAGCACCAAGCCCCTGGGTCCTCTGTGAGTCTCCCTCTGTCCTACAGAGGTCGCAGCCACCTGGCAAGGAGTCTGGTGACTGTGTGCTTGATGGCACTTGAGTCACTGGGACCTCTGTACTTAAGGACCCTGCCCTCCAAGGGGATCTGGGGATCTTTCTGAAGTACTTGCCCTGCTCTTGGACGGGACAGCCTATGATTGCCACATCGAGAGGGAGGGGGCAAGTGTGCGTTCCTGTACTGTGGACCCCGTGGGTGCTCCGGACACTTACAGGCCCAGCACCCAACTTCCTTGTTAAGGCCCTGGGGGCCTCCTGGCCATCAGGGCTGGGGCGAGGGCTACCTGGGATATCTTCCAAACCCGCTCTGCTCTCTTAGAGGTAACAGGGTGAACTGGCTAACCAGACATCCAGGAATTTAAAGTACCGTCCTCTGAAGGGGGAGAACATCTTTTATTTCACACAAAAAGCTCTCACTGCCAGCTCCGTGCAGGTACCTCTGTAGACGAGCCGCTTCTCGGGCCGGCGCCTGCTCAGAAGATTAGCCGGGTGTAATGTGGGGCGTAATTGCACCGCGTGGCTGTCCCCCAAGTGAAAACCTAATTGCCTGACAGGACGGTAACTTTGTGGCGCCCTCACCTTGTTAGGCCCTTTCTGATGCAGTTCAAATGCAGTGTGGCCGCAGGTGCGCCTAATTTACCTCGCCGCAGAATGTGTGGAGTTTAATTGCACAGTGGTTGTTAGGAAAAATTGGTGGGTGGAATATCAAGTGACTTGCCGTGGCTGATGGCAGATGGTGTTAGGAGGCAGTGTGAGCTAAGTGTATAGGTGAGGTGAGTTAATAAAAGATGTAAATTCTGGCCTAAAATAGCGAGGCCTCACGGTATGTAAGAAAATTTAATTAAATGGCCACCATTCTTTCCCCCATCGACTGGGTTTTCCTCTGCCACAGTCAGGAGTCTTCCAGGATATGTTGAGGTTCCAGTAGAGAAATGAGCCTCTGTCTACGGAGTCTGCATTTCTGATACTGTAACTGCCAACGAGGAACCTTGAACACCACGCATCAAGGAAATCACGTGAAACCTTATAGAACATTAATCATCACCAAGTAGATATTTTGGGAGATGATATTTTGGGAGAAAACAGATGATATTTTGGGAGAAAACAGAAGGTTTTGGGTATGACCTTGCTGGAAAGCATGCTCTGACACCCGAGGATAGGACATGTGTCAGCAGAGTCCACTTGGGCTTACCACAGAAGTGGCCTTTGCAAGAGGCGTTGCACAGGGAGAATCCTGTCTCCCCGTGGGTGGTGGCACTGCCCGCTGTCTGCCCCTTCGGACCAAAAGCCAGCACATCTGCCTTTGTACCTGAGCTTGCAGGAATGGGGAGGACAGCACAGTGACGTTTTTATAAAAAATATATTGATTTATTTACTTATTAGGTGTAGATGGACACAACACAAGGCCTTCATTTTTATGTGGTGCTGAGGATGGAACCTGGGCCCCGCCCGTGCTAGGCGAGTGCTCTACCTCTGAGCCACCATCCCAGCCCCCACAGTGACGTTTTTGACACAGCATCTCTACTTTGTCAGGACTCCTGAATCTGACTTCCACGGACACCAGGGGAGGGCTTGGCGGGAGACGGAGCTAGGTCTCGAGCCTGGCCTCGCCACTCCCACCTGGAATGCTGCCTTGCGCCTGTGCTCAGCTGGAGCCAGTTTCCTGACCACACCAAGAACTGTGCACTGTACCCTTGCGCTCAGAGACCTTCCCCAGAAATCATGTCACTCCATAGTCCCTTCTTCTTGAGAGTTATTGAACTTTTAACATCTGTTTTTAAAAGTGCGTTTGCCTGGGCGGGACTGTCCTCTAGAGCTGGATTGCCAGGTCAAGATGTAGCACATTTAATTGCAAATAAACAGATCTTTTTTATAATATAGGTGTGTCCCAGAGCATAACAGAGTCATTTGTTTCCTATCTCAAATTCAAATTCAACCAGACGTCCAGTGTTTTATTAATTGAAGACAGAGCCCTGTCTGGGACGATGCCTTCCCAAAGGGTGATGGCTGGTTGTGTGAAGATCCAGGCGAGAGAAGGCCAGTCCAGTTTGGGGATCATGTGCCAGGCACATGGCAGCCAGGGCTCCCAAGCTGCATGCACAAGAGTCCTTGTGCTAGCTGTGGACTGGGCACCCTGTACCCTGGCCTGAGCCTTCTCCCAGTATTACCCACTTCCAGGGCAGCCAGACGCAGCCATGAGTGGTCTTAACTGTGCCCTGGCACAAGTATTTTTCAAAAGGTTGGTCTTATGTCTGATGATTCTAACTATCTGTGTTTTGTGTTTTTGTAGATTCTTCCTAAAGTTTTTCCTCAAGTGCAATCAGAACTGTTTGAAGAATGCAGGCAACCCTCGGGATATGCGGAGATTCCAGGTATGCACCCCAAGGGCAGGCAGCCTGGCAGGCTGCTCTTGTAGTATCTGAATTCACTGATTTTGCAGTTGTTCAGAAAACAGTCTGTAGTTCTCCAAGGGCCAGTAGCAAACAAGACTTACCTCATTTGAAAACTCATGTGACTAAAACACTTTAAAACCGACCTGGTGTCTTCAGGGTGCCAGATTCATGGAGCCCAAGCATGGTCCACAGCAGACCTGATGTCAGCTCTGAAAATGTGGCCGTGCCAAGGATCTTATAGGGATTGATGATCGATTGATTAATGATTGGTTTTCAGCTTGGGAAGAACCATATGCAAACTTTCAGGAAATCTCAGGGTCTTGGACCCTCCTCAGAGAGAGGTCTGCCCCTGCCTAATATAGGCCTCTGCAAATTTCGGAAGGCTTTCCCAGCCCCCTCTACCTGCCCCGGAGGTTTGTTTTTTCCAACTTCGTCTGTTTCAGCCCTGGCTGCTGGTCTCTTTCTGGCCCAGGCTAACTTCTGTCCCTGTTGTCTTGGGAGAGGATTTTGCCTATAGGAGAGAAGAGAGTGGGCTAAGTTCAGGGACCAATTATTAGAAGAGTGTTTGTGTTTTTCTTGCCTTTGTGAGTGGTGAGGGTACAGGATTATTTGGCCAATTTGCATTAGATAAATATTCTGGGCTGGAGCACAGAACTACAGCTGGTACCTGCCAACCAGAGAGGAAGTGGGTGGCTGATGGGAGTGAACACTAGATGGATGAGTTACCTAGCAGGTCTTGTTTGGGACATAGACTGCTTTCCATCAAAGAGCTCAAAGTGTTTTCAGGAAGCTCATAATGCTTCAGTCCTTTAGGAAAGCACATGGCCCCTGTGCACCCTCGAAGCTCATCAGGAA
Organism: Urocitellus parryii; assembly: GCF_045843805.1. Taxonomy (NCBI): domain Eukaryota; kingdom Metazoa; phylum Chordata; class Mammalia; order Rodentia; family Sciuridae; genus Urocitellus; species Urocitellus parryii. The sequence continues at coordinate 208,719,898 of NC_135535.1, read as the reverse complement.
GGCAGGATCCCTGCCCCTCCCTCCCTGCCCACGGTGGCCTCTAGCCAGGGAGTGATTCTTGCACACTGTTGGGTCCCCCTGTTTTTCATGCACAAGGCTCCACAGGGCATAGGGGATATTGATCCATCTAAACAGAGTGGAGGTCACACTGGGCAGAGTGGCCGCACCTTCTTTGTCTCACAATTGACCCAGCATAGCATCAGTCACGGCAACCTCAAGGTTGACCGTGGAGCTGAAGGGCCTAGGAGGACTTCCTCTGGTCTCTAATGAATCTTCCTGCCTCCTGGAAGGTTTAACTGGACTTAGGCATTTGTCAAGGTTCTTAGGATGCTCTACGCCAGCTTTGGCACCTTCCCAGGTGCTTGGCAGAGCTGGCCCAAGAGGAAATGCATAGCATGCATTTCTCTGCTGAATGGCCCTGTTTTCCCTGGTGACGGGCCTAAATAAGGATGACAGAACCGAGGTGGTGTCTTTAATTTTTATTTTTACCACTTCTTGTTTCTTTATTAACATATGGCCTAAGAGCTTAAGAAGGCCAAGTCCCAGCCTCGACATTAGCGGTCTGCATCAGGCTTGGGGGATATGTTCAGGGAATTCCTTTCATGCCCAAAGGGGGCCTTCAGGTGGACCCAAGGAGGGCGCCTGGGTGCCCAGGAGCAGCCCTTGGCTCCTCCAGGCCTGGCCCCATCATAGTGGCACCAGTGTGCCCCTGCCAAGGCTCCAGAGGGCAGTGCCAGTGTGCACAGTGGTGGCATCCACAGCTGGAGGCTCAAATGGCCTAGTGTTGCTGAGACCCCTGGGACCCTGGCAGGCCCAAGGGGAGACAGTGTCAAGGAGGCTCCCCGATGGAGCTCATACTGCCCCCACTTCACGATCTTCTGTGGAACCTGAGGTTTTTAAAAAGCCAGTTACCCATGCACCCTGCATTCACAGACAGATGTGCAGCCATGGCTTCTGTTTTGTCAGGAGTTTTTTTGTTGTTGTTGTTTGGTTTTGTGGAATTTTTTTTTTTTTTTGCATGTTAGGGTAACTATATCCCCAACCCTTGGCTTCTTTTTTAAACTCTTAACAATACTATTTACTTGTCTTTAATCACTTCTATTCATTAATTTGAAAAATCTAATTCAGTTTATTTAATTATTAATAAACTGTTTTTATTAGAGCAGTTTCAGATTTAGAAAAAAGTTCTTTAGAAAGTTAGGGAAGCTCCCCAATGCCCTGGTTGCCTCTCACAATTGCCCCCTGATTGACATCTTTGACATAGTGCTCTTTACATTTGATGAACCAACACTGAGGGTTGTTACTTACCACCACCCAGGGCAGCCTTGGCTTGTCACAGTTCATTGTACCTGGATGTCCCTGCTCGCTGCCTCCTGCCATGCAACTTTCTAGGGTAGTGTGGCTCCAAGACCTGCCTTGTCTGCCCAGCTGTGGCAGTGAGCCCGACTTCTTCCCTGCCCACCCAGGCTCAGGCCCCAGGAAGCCCACTGTGAGACCCAGTAAACCTGGCTTGCGCTCTAGCCACTCTGGAGACAGCACAGCACAGGGACCCACTCATTAAAGAGAAGGGTCAGGGCCACGTTGAACTGTGTGGTTTCCTGGGTCCATTGAGGTGCGCTGTTTCTGAGATACCTGTGACAGGCTCAGTGGGAAGGTAGGTGTGTGGCACCAGCAGGAGAACTCTGAGGGTGTTAGGAGCCCTGACCTGTCCTCTCCCCCCAGGGCATCCTCTGAGCCCCGCCTAAGACTGGAGCCACTCACTCCCACAGAAGGGACAGCACCTGCCCTTACCGCCTTCCCATGAACTGGAGGAAGAATTTAGAACACTCCGCCATTCACACTCAACTTGGTCTTTTCAGAGGCAAAAATGTTCATTACAAGACATTAAATGTAATTGTGAAATTGACTTAGGGATCATTTGCTGATAAAATGTTGGGGAGAGGATGGGTCTTGATTTATGAGACCCTTTTGGGGCAACTGTGAATCCTTACAGCTCTTCAAGGGAGGCTGGTCTCAAGTGAACTAATTTAAATTAGATAAACTCTCTAATCAATACTGAACAGATCAATCAAAACAGGGACTTTAAAATGAGTGGCTAGAGGGGTGTTTCTGAAGCTGATGGTGACAATGATATTTTTCTGCATCGAATTCACTTGTTAGCATAATAAGAGATTAAACTGTAATTAGCGGAGCCAGTCTTTGAAAAGAAGCAATCCCGAGTCAAAACAAAACAAAACAACCCACCCCTATTACCAAAAGAGCTGTGAGGGCCTGGTGGTGGGGTTCCAGGAGGGGGTCTCCTGTGCTCTGCGGTATCCGCGGGGGCTGGCCTCCCTTCGCCAGCTCCATTTTCAAATCCACTTCGTCTTCGCAGGTTGTTGTATCGACAACAGTCAACGTGGACGGCCACGTGTTGGCCGTGTCCGACAACATGTTTGTGCACAACAACTCCAAACACGGGCGGCGGGCCCGCCGCCTGGACCCGTCAGAAGGTACGGCCCCTTCTTATCTGGAAAATGGTAGGCACATGCTACATGTACTCTTTTATTTGCGATGCTTCTTTTCCTTTGCACCATTCTTTATGTCGACTCACGTGGAGTTGCTCTCACCAGGCTGTGTGCTCCCTTGGGCCTCCCTAGTGGTGGTGGCGGGTCCCCAGGGCCCAGGGGGCCAGGCCCCGGGCTTGGTCTCCCTCTCCCTTTGTCAGGTGGTCACCTCACCTGCCACAGCCTTCACGTTCTTGGTTTGTTTCTAAGCTTTCTTTTGCTCACAGCTTTTCTTGCAGTTTTGATTTCTTTGGTTTTATTTTGGCTGTTGGAAGCTCCCATCCAGAAGCTCATCCCCAAACACTTGGCTCATGCTTCCGTGGGTGGTTACACCCTGGTCCAGTCAGCTCAGAAGGCACTGGGAGGACCACTTGCTGTCCCTGGGTGGAGTGTGTACACACGTGTGTGTGTGTGTGTGTGTGTGTGTGTGTGTGTGCAAGTCAGGATGGGGCTGGGGGTGAGAAAAACAGCATAAAATTTTCTTTTTTCTTGTCAAATGCTTCCAACTGATGGACTTCTTGTTTTGCTTGTTAAAAGAGAATTTCCCTGAGAGGGCAGGTAGGGACAAGTGTCCTTGGATATTGGGAGTCAATTTCAGCAACTCTGGGCCTGGGTTGGGCCTGACATGGAGCCCCTCAGCCTGTCTTTTCCTGCAGGTGCTTGGTGCCCACTACTTTCCCATCCCTGCCAATCAGGAGCCATTTCCTCCCTCCAGTGTCCCATAGTAATCATGAGATGCTGGCCAGTCTGAGTCATTGATAAAGCCATGTGAGAGTTTTGAAAAGTGAGTTGCAAACCCAACAGCAGAGTGAAACCCGTTAGAGCAGAGAGAGTATCCAACCAAGGCTCAGGGTAAATCCTGCACCCGAGGTGGTGGATTCAAGAGCCACACTGCCCAAGTGGGGCAGCTGCAGAAGCAGGGAAATGAATGAAGCTGTGCAGATTGTCACAATGAAACACGATTCAGATGTGGAAACTGGAAGCCGATCTATGAATCTGCTGTGGTCCACAAAAATAAACTAATTTGTTTTTCTACATTAATGACTAAGGTATAAGAGAACAAAAATATAATAATTAAAGGTCGCCTTGAGCACCAGAGTCATTAGAGGCTGTGACGTATTGTTTATCTCCTTCCTATGCACTGAAGGTAGGTGTGTGTTTTGCTTAGCAACCATCACTAATGAGGCTCACAATTAAGAAGGTTGAATCCCCGGTCCTCAGCTCCTGGCTTCCCCAGAGAGCTGGAGCTCGCAATGCGATAGGTTCAAGGAGGCCTCCTCAGCCCTCTGGTGTTAGGTTGTCGTCTGAGTCCAAAATCAGCCTCCTCTAATGAGCTATTATGATCTGAGCAAAGTACAAGTATTTATTTTTATAAGTAGCATGAAAAAGCATTTGACTGTAAGCAGAAAAGTAGCATTTAGAAAAATAAAGGCCACTAGTGGGTACCTTGGAGATAAAACCTAGCTAGTCAAAAGCTATTTGTGGAAGGAAGCAGCCTTGCTTGGGATTTTTTTTGTTTATCAGTATTTTGTCAACACTTGGACCAAGTCACTTTCTTGCCAGTGATTGCAGTGCCTTTTCCCACCCATTAAAGCCACAAAAATCTTAAAATGCAAAAAGTGACTCAGAGCCCTAGTGTGTGCATGTGGCCTCAAAACCCCTCACAGGTGGTGGGGTGCTCCATCCCAACTAGCAGCCAGGCACGGAGCCCTGCAGGAGATGATGGGCTCCTCTGTGGTTGCCATCACTTCCTGGAGCGGTGACACTTGGGAAGCTCATTTTAAGGACTGTCCATTTCCTTCTAAGAACCTCTGTGCTGCCTGGTGCCCGGGTAGTGTGCCCGGGGTGGGGTGCTGGCTGCCAATCCGTCCTGTGTTCTTCAAGGAGAAGGCACCCCCTAAACCACAGCTCTGCGCTCCTGTGCAGCCTCTCCCGGCTAACGCCTCATTATCCAATCATCTCATATTCACCAGCAGCGTGTGTACACACTTGCTGATGGTTTCCAAGTACACTAATTCCCCCTGCTGCTGCGGTGGATGCCTGCCACCGCGTCCTTTGAGCTCACAGAAAGCGAGGCAGATTATTTACAGTATTGAACACAAGTGAGGGGAAAACAACCATTCCACCTTCCAGCACCACACAGTACAACTGGCTTTCATTTCTTTTCCTTGTCACTTGTCCCCTCGTAAACGACTCCAACCCTGTTTAAACCTTACGAGAGCCCTGCCCAGCACCCGGCCTGCAGCACAGAAGCGATTTGCATGCCAA
>NC_135535.1:208692584-208712584 GCF_045843805.1 Urocitellus parryii | reverse complement strand
GACAAAGAGAGGTCAGGCCAGCGGCTCAGGGATCCCTGTCGACAAACAATATTAGATGTAAAATGTGTACCTTTGACAAAAGTATTAATATAGTGCTTTTGATTTTTTTTCCTGATGAAAAGTGAAAAGTAGTAATTGTGGAGTGACAGAGGAAAATGAAGTTTTGAACCAAAAGGCAAAGTTCGTGGATGAAAAAACCCAACCCAATTAGCTGCTTATGAGGAATCGAAATGCGAGGCATTTGCTCTTCCATCTCCTTCAACAACCTTTTGATTGACTCTGCTTAGATCTGTACAGCAAAGCAGATAAATCGACATGCCACATGCATGCGATGCCTAATCATTTGTAATAGTCATATTTGCCCTGACACATAATTTGCTATATCAAGCCATTTTTTTCTTGCTCACTAGTATTCTGCAGCTCGGCCTTTGCTTTATAAAACATTTAATAGTTTGCTTTAAACACATCAGCATGCTGATCTACGATTGCCCTTTGCGAGCCGCCTGGAGGAAGGCCCGCCTTTCCTCCCGTGGCGGGCTGGCAGGACTCGCGGCTGGCGGCAGCTGGCGTGGCGGGTCAGGGTGCTGAGGTCCCTGTTCTCTGTCTTGTGCGAGCAGCCACTCCGTGCATCAAGGCCATCAGTCCGAGTGAAGGCTGGACCACGGGGGGCGCCACCGTGATCATAATCGGAGACAACTTCTTTGACGGTCTACAAGTTGTGTTCGGAACTATGTTGGTGTGGAGTGAGGTAAGCCTTTGGGCTGTCGCTGCCTCTGCCGACTGCCCTGCTGGCCGCCGGGGGTGGGTGGAAGCCAGGCACCTACGGCCAAGTTCCCTTGGGTGGGGGGTTCCTCCTGTGGCGTTCTCCTGTGGGTGGGTACGGGTGCCCCCCACTCTGCAGCTCTGGGGTTTTAAGCCTGCCGTAGGAGGTCCCCCAGTGCCCGGGAACAATTAGTGCTGGAATTACTGGAGGCAGGTCTGAGAAGACATGTGGTGGCAATTTTCCTATGAATGATGCCCTGTGGCCTTTCCTGCAAACTAAACCCAGGATCGTTTGCAGATATTTTTCTTAAAGAGCCGTAGGCCCCGACTCTCTGGGTGACAGCTAGGAGGGAGCATTCCGAGACGACGCTCCAATTTGTGCTCATTTTGGTAATTATATCCAACTGGCAAGTGTCCGCCTCTCAGGGCCAGCGCCGCTGAGCGCCTGTTCCTGTGTGGTTTCTGTAGCTGATAACGCCCCACGCCATCCGGGTGCAGACCCCGCCGCGGCACATCCCTGGAGTCGTCGAAGTCACCCTCTCCTACAAGTCCAAGCAGTTCTGCAAAGGCGCTCCTGGGCGCTTCGTCTACACCGGTGAGTTCATGGCTCCAGCCCCTGTGGAACAGTGTGGGTGCTGCTCCCCAGAAGGAGACTCTTGGGAGGGCATCTTGGGGTCTTGGGGGCAGGTGCAGGGCCTAGGAGGACCTGTGAGCCCTGTGGGCCCATGCTGGTTGTGTTAAATGTGCGGTGCCCGTGTCTTCATCCAAAATGGCGCAGTATGCCGTGTATAGCACTTGCAGCCACGTGACCTTGGTACCAATCCCCTCTGTGGGCCATAGCCTCCCACACACCCCATAAGATGAAGTGGTGGAGGGACACTGTCAGTACCAGCAGTAGCCCCTACTCCATCAGAACAGTGGCCTGTGTGCCCGCCTGCATGCTGGGTCCTCTGCCCGCCTCATCTCCCCAGCTCTGCCCTGTGATGTTGCCACTGTTTAGCTGCCCAAATTCAGACTCAGACGCCTGTCACACACCCAGCAAACAGGAGCCTCTGTGTGAGTCAGGTCCCTGCTCTGATCTGGGCTCCTAGACCCTGCAGGGTCCTGCTTGAAGGAGTTCTGTATTCTTCGAAGGTGCTGGACAAGCTCAGGGCAGCAGTAAGGGCGGCCCTGGTGGTCCCCATGTTTGGTTCAAGGCTGTCTTACACAAGGCTTTGCCACATAAGTGCTCAATTGACACTATCTGTTTGAGAAGTGCCAGGAGTAAACTTCTCCTGGAGGCGTGTCTGCATCCTGGGTTCCAGTCCCAGGCAGCTTCACGGGCTGTGACACTAGAGGGAGGCTTCTGGCGCTGGACAGTACTCGCCAAAGCCCAGTGAAGGGGGAATGGGCGAGTACTCGTTGACTACTCCTGGCCTTGGAGTGTGTGTGTGCAGGGGCAGGTAACCACACCTGTGTCCTGGTGGCTACGAGGTCCGGGGCAGGGGGCAGCAGGGGGTACTGGGCTTGACACCTGCTCTGCCCCATCTGAAGGTGCCCTGGAGGGGCCTCGTCTCCCTCTGGTGTGCTGTCCCCTCTCTGGAAGGTGTAACACGGGGTGCTGAAGCCCCTGCCTCCTCAGCCTCCCCCCTTCCCAGGAGGCGCTAGAGGAGCACAGGAGACAACACGTAAGGCCACCCCTCCCCAGACCACAGGGACCCCACAGGCAGTCCTGGGCTGGGTCCCCGGAGGCATCAGGTACCCACAGTCCAGCACCTCTATGTGGTCAGTGTGGGAGACAGGGCTTGCCCCTGCTAGGGGTCATATCCTCCCATGGGACCAGCCCCCAGGGGACTAGGGCCCAGAACTGCTGAATGACATGGGGCAGCAGGCATAGCTGACAGGGCTTCATATTCCTTGGCCACTTCTGGGGCTCCCTGCAAGATCCAGAGATGAGAGAGATTGACTTCTCCAGATTCTGAGCCCCCCAGGGGATTAAAAAAGACATATCAAAGTGAGATATTATAAAATTGAGGCATCTTTTAAATGCTTTTATCAGACAGTCCCCAACTTACAATGCTCCACATAAGAGTCTTCAACTTTGCACTGTGTGTCACAGTGTCCCCAGGTCTCCAGTCTGCGTCTCCTCCTCAAGCATGATGGTCAGTAAGTCACCCAAGCTATTCAGCACTTGATTATCAAATAGAATTTGTTTTGGATGATTTAGCCCAACAGCAGGCTCATATAAATACTCAGAGCACATTTGTGGTAGGCGAGGCTAATTGTGAGGCGTGGTGGTGGGTTAGGTGTATTTGAAGAATTCACACGTGGGGCATTTTCAACTTATAAAAACTTCCAGGCATATCGGAACAGAACCGCATTGTAACTTGAGGAACCTCTGCATACTCCAACAAATAGGTGCTTTTGCTGGGTATAAAGGACAACTGCTGTGCGTCCTGGCTCTGGGAGTGGCCAGGGTCAGAATCCTGCCACAGGCCTGGTAGGGCCTCCCTGGCACCTTTCCCATGGGGCCCCTGGCCTGTGTGAGCTGCAGCCACAGCTGTGCACGTATTCATGGGGACTCTGGGTGTGGTCCCACAAGTGCCTGAGTCTGTGGCCTTGGCCTAGGCTGTAGTCACAGCAGGTGCTTGCAAAGACCAGCCAGGTCTTGCAGTGGGACAGCCCTGAGCCTCTGGGTGATGTGAGACTTGGCTTCCTGTCTCCCTACTCCTCTGAGTCCCATTTTTCTGCCCTCCCTTGGGGAGTTTTTGTGAGAACCAGGGTAAAATCTACACAGTGTCTCTACGTGGCAGGCCCTTGGTGAAGAGTGCCTCGTGAAGGACGTCAGTGACACTGAACTTATGTCTAGGTCCATGGGAAGCCGCCTGCGTCCTGAGCCCCCTGGAGGTAGAGACGTGGATTGATGGATCCTGAGCCATGTAGTGGCACCTGCACTGTGGCAGGTGTATGTCAGGTGATAGGTGTCCCGAGCAAGCTTCCGTGTCTCAGCCACAGCCTGCATCTGCCTATGGGACCCAGTGAGCCCGTGTCTCCATGTGGCAAGACGGATTTGCTCTGCTCAGGAGGATGCTGATTGTTCTCACATCAGACCCGGGGATGGTCTCACTGGGTTCTTTCCTGAGTTCAGATCCTGGCAGATGCAGGTGCTTTGGCAGGGAGGTCTGGGTGGCTACTGTCATGGTGGAGAACTTTTTTAAAGAGAAAATATGACAGCAGAGAGGTCCTGCTCCCTTCTCTGTGTTGCCTGTGGTCTGCTGATGATCCTGTCCCAGTGCTGCAGAGAAAGGCCCTGGGCTGAACACTTGTAAACAAATGCAAGTGTGCAGGGAGGGAGGTGCTGCCTGTCACTGGTTGGCAGGCGTCACATGACAGTGGTCCCTAGTCCCTACTCTCTGGGGCCAGTGGGTGGGGAAGTGCAGCTGTCTCTACTGCCTGTTGTCCTCTGGCCAGAGGTGATGCCCTCTTTGGCCAGAGGTGCCCTCCCCAGGTGTCTGTGTGTCCCTCACCTCCCCCAAGGGAAGCTGAGTTGGGTCCAGCCGACGGCCTCCCCAGAGGCCTGCCCTCCATTTCCGCAGGGTGTTGTGTTCACTCCGAGGCTGGCTGGGCTTGGTGGGCCACACTCCAGGGTCCTGCTGCCCAGGACTCAGGGGTTTCCTCCCGAGCACGGGCACTTTGAAGGAGGCCACGCTGCAGCTCAGCCCTTCCTAGCTGGAAGCTAATTTATTGCCTCCCCCCACACCCCAATCATTAGTGGGAATATACATTTCAAACGCAGTGTAAGGGATATGTGGGGGGGAGCAGTACCTCAGGGAGCAGAGGAGAGGTGGGGTCATACCCTGTCTGACCTGGAAGCTTCTGTCTGATTTGCATTGCCCCCAAATTGATGGGGACAACGAGGTAATCACCGGGAGCCACTCCCTGCTGAAAGCTGAGCCTGCCCCACTGGATGTCACGGCGTGGGCGCCATCCCTGGGCGTCTGGTTCCCATCAGCGTCCCAGGCCCTGGAGGCTGCCGGGATACCCTCACATTTAACCTTCCTGGCGTGGGGCCAGCCACGGGGGCAGCCGGGCCAGGGGATAATGAACCTGTGTGCAGAGGAGAGGCTGCCCGCCAGCCTGTAGGGGCTGGGAGGGACTTTGCAAAAGGCCTAAATGATCTGTTTACAGTGACCTGAGAAACACCAGATTTTTCAGAACCAGACCCTATTAGTCAACCCAGAGTGGGCACAGTCGGCCTCTCCTGCCCAGGAAGGGGAGGTGGGCTGAGCCCCACCCGTCCAGCCCCCTCGCCTGCTGCTCTCAACCACTCTCAAGTCACAATTACCTTGGGAGGCTGTGGCAGTTGAGTTGATTAGCACGGTGAATTAAAAGAAGGAGTCACAAATGACATGTCCAGTGCTTCCATACTAGTCCTTAGTATTCCCAGTGGGCCTCACCCCTGTTGTAAGAAGGTCAAAAATTAGAGAGAGAGAACAGTTTTCAAGCGGCTAGCACTTAGGAGCAGAATTAACAATCACTGTGTATGTAATTGCCAGTTAATAGTGAATCGCCTTCTAGACTGTAAAATGCAATATAAACGGGTGGGCACTGAAAATTAAATTAATGAGATATTTGCTGCATTTAAAAGCGAATAGTGCAAATTAATAACTGGGTGCAATGCTCGTTTTAATATTTGTCTAAGAGTGTACCATTTGCTTATTTAATAATAATTAAGATAGTACTGGAATCTCCTACCTGGGAAACCCATGTAGAGGCAGTTGAGCCGGTTGGCATTTGTCACGTCACCAGTAGAAACACATGGAGTTGTTAAGAGTAATAAAAGAAATTATTTTTAAATTAGAATAGAAGCATTACAGTGTTGCTTGATTAAGACAGATTGGAGTTTGCATGCTTCTAATTGAAATTATGTTATCACAAAAACTAGTTTTACAGGCATGTCCTAAAGTGTGAGGCGCTACAGCAAAAATGTGTGTTGCTGTTTTCTTAAAATGTCCAGAGTGGTCATTGGCAGAGTGGTCTCCCATTAAATCAAGAATGGAGGCCACTGGTGGAGGCTTGACATCAGCATTGTTCCCAGGACACCAGGAATGGGCTTGGGGGACTTCAACTGTTGACCTCTTACCCTGACGTTTGATTGACCCACCCTCATTTTAGAGATTTCTTTTGCTTAATTTAAGAAATTATCACAAATTACTGGGAGTCAAGGTGTCTCCAGTGACAGACTGAGCCAGTTCCTGGATGAGATGTTGGCAGGCAGCAGCGAATGTCCCGCAATGGACACAGGGAGCTCTTGACTCCAATACCTGGACCAGCCCCAGGTCTGTGATGCGCTCACTAGTTGGGAACATAAAAATGATTATTTTCCGCACAAAGACATGCATTCAATTTCAGGCTTATGAAATCATTCCTCAGCCAGCAACTGCTGACAGTTTGTGTTCTCTCTGATGTAGTATTTATGTTTCTCTTAAAAAAAAAAAAAAAAGATCATGTCCAAGAACTGGCTGCATGTCGAGGGCCATGGTTCCTCCTGAGGGCTGTCCTGCAGCCGTGGCCACAGTTCCCACCGAGGCTGCTGGCAGGGCTCCGTGTTCATCCCCTGGGAAAGCCTGGCAGTGCTGGATCCTGGGGGAGACCTCTGGTGTGGCCCAGATGGGGTTCCCCCAGGGTCAGCGGGCAGTGCCAGCTCCTGCTCACCTTCTCCCTGGCTGCTGCTCCTCAAACACATCTGCAGAGCCAATGATTCCTGATTGCTGCCCACAGATCATGCCCTTTTACCCTGATGAACCAAATGGTAAGGGCTGCCTTAAGCGTAAACCACCTGATTGTTTCCATTATAGGTTTGCAGCCACATACGTGGACACAGTGAGAAACACTTTCAGGTTCTGGAGTTTGGGCAGCATAAGCCTGAAGCAGCCAGTGACCCTGCCCTTCTTGGCCAGGGCCAGCGGAGCCCAGCTGCCCACTGCCCATTCCCGTCTGCAGTGTGCATCCTGTGGCCATGCTGGCCATACTGATTGAAAGTTCAGTTCTCCATCACCCCTCTTCGCTGTCCCCAGAGCAGGGACACCTCTGGATGCCTTGACTGTTACACAAGCCATCTCCCTGCAGGATAGTGCGAGGTTGTGCTGTCAGCTCAGGCGTCTCTTGCCCTGAATCGAGGTTTTTCATCCCACCAGCCTGTGACTCGGTCATACGCCCCTCCCCACCTGGTTCTTGTCAGTTGTCTGAGGACAGGAGAGGTGGCACACTTCCCCAGCCTGCCCCTTCACAGTGGCCAATGCTAGGGTCCTCGGGCCTCCAGGGCAGAGCTGAAAGGCAGGTGGTATGGGTGCCCACCTGGTGTCCTCCCTCAGTGGCAGCATGACCGCCCCACACAGGAGCAGGTCAGCTGCCAGCATGCTGAGCTGGAGCTAGGAGTGGGATTCAGTAATGTGTCCCTTTAAAGAGGGTTGTGGGAGGGCTCCCGGGTCCCTGCTGTCCCCTCTTTCCTGTCTCGAAGGAGGCCAGGAGAATGAGATACACCGTTTGTGCTATTGCACAAGTAGACTATTTGTCCTAATCAGTGACACCCATTTACTAGAATTGCTTAAAATGAACTATACCTCATACAGAAATCGCACATTTAGAGAGTTCCATTCATCATGTGAACATTGAGGGCCAGTAAACTTTTCTGCCCCTCCAGTGGGATCATAGGCATGCATCAAAATGTTAAAAATGATTGGTGAGAGGGAGCTGTCACCCATTTATCAAGGGAAAGAACATTATTTGCTAATTTCCCAACCAGGCTGCTGACAGGGTGCTTCGTCTTTGGACCCATGGTGACCAGCGTGGCCTTTCTGTTATTAGTACAAGTCAAGCGCTTTTGGGCTGTTGCTAACAAGACACATTTGTCTGTCATCAGAGGGGGGTTTGGTTGCCTTCCAAGTGGCTGTGACCCAGTCTGCTCCCTGCACCCCGATTGGCTGCGTTGGTGGGGCCACACAAGCCCTTGAGGGGAGACGGACTGATAAATCACGAAGTTTCCACGTCAAGGTGAAGGTATTGACTCCTCGGCACCCTGACAAGACGAGCCTGAGGCGACGGCCATCCGTCTTCCCCAGAGGACAAAGGGGTCGTCGGTTTCACTTTGGATGGGCGGCGTGTGTGGCTGATGCGGGCAGGCCTGGCCCTCTTCCCCAGAGTGGGCAGGGTCTGTGGTCCCAGACCCTCCCCGTGGCAGTGCCTGGGGGCACAGGGCAGAGGTAGTGGGAGAGACAGGGCCCCCATTCGGGGATTTATTTCCAGTTCTGTTGGGGAGGACACACTTCTGAAGACAGTGTGAAGCCCTGGGCTGGGGGAGCCGGGGCCATGTGCGCCATGCGCTCTGTTTCTGGACCTGTGGCTCGAGCGGGCACTTGAGGTCGGAAATGGCTGACGAGCGCCGTTTGCTCGGGCATGTGTGGCGCAGGCCGGGTCCTGGCACTGCTGGGCTGTGGCCCGCTGGTGCACCCAGGGGAGGCCTGCTGCACACACTGCTAGGGGCTGAGGCTTGGGTCACAGAAGCAGAGCCTGAGAAAAAGGGCTTTCATAAAATCATCAACTGGAATAGTTGGACCTTTCTCATTTGTGATAGAAAATGCAAAATAAGTCGCATCTAGTTTTCTTCTTTTAGAGAGGTTTTTAGATAAACAACGGAAAGGAAAACTTATAGTGATGAAGACTATTTACTACGCACACAAAAAATGGTCAGATGCAGTAACGAGCACGTGCAAGAACTCGACTCCACGGGCGTGGGTGCTTATGGGGGAGCGTGGGTGCTCTGGAGGACTTGTCACAGAGCGAGTGAACACGGAGAACACAAACTCTGTGGAGACAACAGGACGCCACAGACCTGGTGCCAATCCTGTGAGACCGAGGGTTATTTTCCTCTTCCCCTTTGGTACCCACCCTCTCCACTGAGTGTGTCCTCCTGTGTCATCCACACATGGAGATTCTGCTGCGGTCAGAGGAGCCCCGTAGGTCCCCTGGCCTTCTCGGGCCCTCACGGCTTCCCCACCCAGCATCCAGTGGCCACCGAGGAGCCCGACCTCCGGAGCCAGGTGATGGGATGGAGGTATGTTCGGCCAGATTCCTCTCCATCTTTTCACCTGAAGTGTGGAGCTGGCATCTCTCCTCTGGTCCTGAGAGGGGTGGGGGCTGTGGCCTGTGGCCCTCACTGGTCACATGAGCCCATGCACCCCAGGCTGGGGTCCAGCCAGATGTGTGAACAGTGGCGATCCTTTTACCCCGTGCTTTGGAGACCAACTCTGTTTTCCTAAGGAGCGCCTCCTGGCACGGCTGGGGCGTGTGAGCACTGAGCTTCCAGGTGTGCACCCACGAGGGCGTGAGCCCTGCAGGGTGCTGGTGGCTGAGACGCTGGCATTGGCTGTGGAGAGTCCCAGGTGAAAGCCTGCAGACCGGCCTCCTGCGCTGGTCCTGGGTGGAAGTGCAGTGGATCCCAGTTAGCGGAGTTTGCTGCCATGAGAGAGGTCAGGTGTGGCTGCCAGACACTGTGGGACGTGTCGGGCCTCACAGGGCTTCCTGCCCTTGGGGGCTTCGGGCTGACACTGCTGACATTTTGTGTCCGCCCCACGGACCAGGCCTAGGGGCTGCTCCCGTAGCACACGTGCTCAGCTGAGTCCCCGTGGCCGCAGGCCCTCTTCCCACATCCCTCGGTCACCTGCGCGGCTCCTCACCTGCATGGGCAGAAAAACCAGTGGAATGACCTTCAGGGTGAGCGTTGTGTCATCTTAGAGGTGCATCGTGGTTTGGCGCCACCTCCACGCAGCTTGGAAGTGCCTGTGGCATCTACGTTGGGAGTTTGCCTCTCTGGGCCAGGGCCTCAGCTGCGTGCTGCAGTGATTTGGGACGGGAAGGAAACCACCGGGTCTCAGAGGCCCTTCTGATTGGGGTGTCAGGGACAGGGCTACGTATTCTTGCCACTTGGCAGTGGGCTCCTTACCAAAGGGACATGACGATGTCTTCATCCGGGCAGCCTGGGGCTTGCACAGCCCTTGGCAGATGTCTGGTGCAGAAGCTGAGCTACAGTCCCTCTGACTCAGTGTCTAGCGGGGACCAACAGGATGCAGAAGAGGAGTTGATAAGCATGACTAAGAAGAGTCCAAGTCCCCTGAGAAGGGATGCAGAGGGGTCTGGGATCTCGTGGGAGGAAGAGTCCTGGCAGGTGGTGTGGAGCTTGCAGCCCTGGAGGCTTGGTGGGGGGCCAGGGGTCTTCCAGGTGGAGGGAAGAGGGTGAGCCACGGAAGGGTGGTGGGGACAGCAGGCGGAAGGGGTGTGAGTAGCCCAGAGGCTCGGGAGGGGAGGTCGGGTGGGGACACAGCACACTGGTCTCAGGGCAGCGAGATGGTTTCAACCTGTGTGGGAGAGGGGCTGTTCCATGAGACTCAGTTCTTGGGTCAAGCTTGGCAGTATCTTTAAAGGCACTGCCTCTGAATGTTCCTTTTTGGGGGGGTATTGAGCCTGATGAATTAGGAGTAAAAAACGTGTCTGTGGACGTTGAAAAGGGCAATCATGTTGGGAAGCTGTTTCACCCCCGCGGCAAGACTTCATTCTCTGCCGTCCTTGGCCCATAGCTGGGTCCTGTCGCACGTGGCCCAGTGTGGTCTCTGTGCTGTTAGACAAACAGCAGGAGCACCGGTACTGCCAGACGGCTTGCAGACCAGGGGCCTGTCCCCCGTGGGTGTAGCTGGCATGCCCCCTCATTCAGATCCACAGGGTTGCTTTGCCTCAATCATTTCTTCAGACACAATCCACAAATTTAGGTTCACCCCAAGTGTACACTGAATGGTCTTTAACATATGTCACAATATTGTGTAAGTGCTGGTCCAATAACTTAAGAACAGTCCAGTGGGCCCCCAACCCCTCTCCCGTAGCCTCCAGGGTACCTCCTATTCTGGACACTAATGTCAGGGAATCATGGGCAGAGCCCTGCTCAGGGCCCTGGGGGTCCCCTGTGCTGCATCATGTGTTGGGGTGCTGTTCTTATAGGGTTAGGCCACACTGTGTGTCCACTCGGCAGCTGGCGGGTGTAGGAGATCAGGACCATGCTGATGAGCACCGTCACGAACTCGGCCCCTTCACTTTGCTTCGCAGATGGAGACGTTTTGACAGCTTCCGAGTTAGCCTGGCATCTTCAAGGAGCTGGGTGGCCATTGTGCCTCAGCACCTACTATGTGCACTGCCCTGAGTAGGGCAGGCACATGGCAGAGGGTGACCCTGAGTGATCTGCCTTCCACGTGTTAGGAGAAGGGACACCTAAATAGGAGAATGGGGACCTCAGGAGGGGCTCCTGTGGTGGCACCACCAGCCCAGGGCACAGGAGGGACCTTCCTCTGTCCTTGGTCATGGCAGGGGCACCGCCACCTCCAGAGGGGCCCCCCCACCTCCAGAGGGGACCCCTGGTGCTCATTTTACAGCTCACCTCTGCACAGAGATTTTCCGCTGGGTTAAAGTGTGCAAATCCATTGCTCGGATCGCTCTCCGCAGAGCTTTGTGTTTCTGACTAGGAGTTTAGGACGCCCCCCACTCCCCCAGAAAGCCTCCAAGACAGTTGGCCGCCCAGGGACAGTTTCTTAAAGCCCAGCACAGGCCAGGCATGAGTGCTATCTTGGCTGTGTTGAGGTTCTCACCTGCTGGTAGCTTCCAGTACCTGCTCGTCGCTACTCAGAGGGGCTGAGATGCCAGGATACACTGGGGCGGGGGCAGGGGACGCCCAGGCCTGGTTGGTCTTGGGAGTGTGTGTGCTGGGCGAGCGAGCAGAGAGGCGGGGAGGTGAGAGCGCGGGAGGGCGCCCTGGGCCCAGGTTTTCCTTCGCTGCTGGGCTGGGCTTGGTCGATGTAGTTCCGTGAGGACTATAAAAGCGGTAATCCAGTGTATTCTTCGAGGTGTGTAAACAGAAGTGTTTGAATGCAGTCCAATAGTTGTCAGCAAGGGTATTATTTTGGTAACAAGGAAGATGAGCTGTCCCCTTTTCTGCATTTGGTGTCACATCACAATGCCGCCATCCGCTGCCAGGCAGTGGTGAATGGAAGCTGGTCCCTGTGCAGGAGGCCCGGTTGGGCTGTCATGTGAATACCAGAACAATATTCCCAACGTGAACGAGGAGACTCCAGATTCCAATTAGAAGTCAACTGTGGCACTTTTCCCATCCTTAGAAGACTTGTTGGTGGAAAATACCCTGTGGTTGGCGGGTTGGCAGGAATTCTGGGGAGTGGCGAGGAGCAGAGGCCGACCCTGTGGGTCTGAGCTATTCTCTGCTGGCGCTAGGGGATCCCCCGGCTTAGTGCAGCCAGGATGCTGGAAAACCCAATGTCCCTTTTATGGGGGCAAACCTAGGCTTAGCCTCTTGGTGTAGAAGGATGACCTCACGTCTTCCCGCTTGTCCTGTGGCCAAGCCGGGGGCCGGCGGCTCCTGCAGGCCAGTTCCCTGGTGAGTGATGCCGGGGCTGCGTGGCCTTTGTGTTTCCATGCACACCACAATGCCCGGCCCACCCTGCCGAGTTCTGTGATTGAAATTCATTGCCAAATTTATTGAGAAATTAATGAGAAAAGCTGCAAAGTATTGACTTTGAGAGGAAAACACAACTCATCTTGAATGAGGAGGAAAACGCAGCCATAATTTAGCCACTATTGATTTGGCCCTGTCCATGTATTGATCTTCATTTTACAATATTAATTTGCACCTGCAATCGGCTGCAAAGGGAACCGATTTCATCTCGTGGCCGCGTTAATGCGCAAAGCATTAGGTGCTCTTAAGAAGCAGGGCTATCGCCCGTCATGTTGGGAAGGCAGATTTTTTTTTTCTATTTTTGCTTGTTACTGAAATAGACTAAAAATTAATTTTTTTGTCGGACAAAATATGAAAGCAAAAACCCATCTAAAACGTAGCCCTCCTCTCAGCTGCTCGGCCGCTTTTCATCCGCGTGAGGAGCCGTCAGCCTGCTGAAACTCCAGCCACCTCTCATCATCATGCCCGGATCAGTTCAAAGTTCATGAAATTTCTATGAGCATTGATCTTGCCCCATTGATTTTTTTTGCAGCAGATCTTTGAAATTTTAATTTCCCGAGCATCTGAATTTCTTATAGATGAAATGCACTTGGAAGAGACAGTTGATGATAAAGTGGAGAACTTAGCATCATTTTAAAGCCTAAAAAAGGGAGAAAAAACAGGCATTTGCAGACTTTGTGTAATGTTTTTGAGGTGGAATGATGAAGGTGCTCCGGCAGGGGTGAGGTATTCAGGGGGGAGCTAAATATCAATTTTGTCTTTGGAGGCCACACATTTTTAATGCAACTTTTTATACAGTCATTTTTGAAAGAAAAGCTATCTGGAGAAACAGCAGGGCAGGGGAGCATTCTTCACCGCAATCATTTGCTCACAGCAGTCTTTATCACCTGGTCAAGTTCACCTAGTTACTTATCAGTGGGACATTTAATAACCTCAAGGTGATATAATTGCTATTGGCATTTTTCCCCCTTGGATTCAGCTGGTTAATGTGTAAACTACTTGTCAGCAAATAGCACTTTGTCACTGAAATCACCAACACCCTCTAGAGGAATGCCTTTGTATTGAGCAATTTAATTTTACTTTATTTAATTTTTACACATTACAACCTGTGTTCATTCAGGCACACTGACGGCTGGCCGTCTGCTGGGGCAGGGTCTGGGTATCCCTGTTAGTAAAATATACTATATCTTATTTAACAAATCCATTGCCTTAATTGAAGCGCGTTCTTGTCCCTCGGAAAAGGAACTACAGATGTTCTTATTATGTAGTTATGTTGCTAATGTGAAAAACTGCCTCATTATGAGGATCTGTTTGTAGCAAGAAAATGACTGCATTATGACAAATGCATGATTGGGAAGTTACAGGAAGATGATCATTATTGAAATGAAACTGGAGCGCATTTAATAGCTGCAGCCAGCAGCTGGAATGAAGCAAATGAATGTCTTCCTGTTATTGTGGGAGTCAGGTTTGCAGGCAGGAGGAGAATTGGTGCTAACCCAAAACTTCTCCCCTCTCCCTGCACCAGGCTTCGGCTTCGACTGCATCGTGCTGCAAGTGGCCGTCGCCCACCTGCTAGTCTCCCCCTTGTGTGTTCAGATGACACTGTTTTAAAGATGTGACAGAGCTGAAGAGCAGTTACCCCAGCAGTCTGTGAAGGCAGCGTGCTGCTTGCTGGTGTCTGGGCTTGGGGTCTCCCTGGCAGGGGTGGTCAGGAGGTTGCTATCACAGTCCAGCTTTGTCACAGAGCCCCTCCCTCCTGCCTCAGTCCTTGCCCGTCTGCAGGCAGGGAGATTCTCAGACCGGGAAGAGGACTGGGCACCGGTGGCATGCCGTTGGGGGTGGGTTTCCCACCACAGGGGACAAAACATGGCAGGGCCCCGGGGCATGTAGTAGCTGCTTAATAAAATGTGAGGTGAATGAGCTGGATTTAAGGCAGTTTACTGGGCGATTTTCTTTCCCAGGGAATCTCTGTAGGCACATTACTGGCCCCAAATATATATATAAAATATATATTCTCCAACCTGAAGAGAGCTCTCTCTACCCAGAGGCCCCTAACCAGTTCCCTGCCTAATTGAATGAGGTTCATATGATAATGGACTTGCTATTCAAGTTTGATAAACAGTCATTTGCATTTTGGGGTATTGGAGATCAACACAGACTCAGGGCAGGGCTGACTGACAAAGAAGGTTAAGCCATCAAAATGAGAACTACAAGTACGGATGTCACAAGAAAGGAAACCCCACTGGCTCCTGCCCACCGGTAGGTTTCTAATTGCAGCAGGCCGGCTGGAACGGCTCTGGCCCCAGCTGCAGCTCAAAGCCCGTTGCCATTTTCGGCTGCCACATTAGCTCTGGCGATCCCAACGTGAACCGACATCACAGACCGTTAAAATTTTATCAATTGCGGTATGATTAATCCCCCAGTACATGGGCCTGACTTAAATATTTAGAATGCTTCTTCTGTTATGACTTTAATGCATGTAAAGTAACGAGATTAACTCCAGTACACTCAAATATATTTAAATATGTATCCTTCCCGAGCTGCAGGCTATCCGGCGTGCAGAATCATTGAGTCTATGTGGTCATGTCAGGCTCTATTTGTACGACCCGCGCTGGAGACTGGCCTGCATGTGATAGCTGGGTATCTGGCCTTTCACAGGCCGCCTGGTTGCTTGCCTCATTTGGCATGGAATGTGATTCCCGGCTATTCTAGCTTCTGATTCATTCAGGTTTTATTGCTGTGTAATTTTCTTATTCTAAAATAAAAGCTCTCCAACAAAAATTACTATGCATTAGGCCGCGGTAGCCTACTCAAATGGATATTAATACAGTTTATCTCTAAAAGGACGAATAATGTATTTGAAACAGATAAAAGGCCCTCCACTAAATGAGGAATGTTAATATCTTATGGCATGGTTAATAAAGAGATATTTCACAGGGGAGATTTGTTTTATGACTTTTGATACAACAGCCTTGTAATCTGACATATCTTAAATGATATAATTTCACACATACAT
The DNA here is from genome assembly GCF_045843805.1 of Urocitellus parryii. NCBI lineage: Eukaryota > Metazoa > Chordata > Mammalia > Rodentia > Sciuridae > Urocitellus > Urocitellus parryii. The sequence goes on along the minus strand of NC_135535.1, from coordinate 208,697,261 downwards.
TCATCTCCTACACGCAGCAGCCCATCTTAGCACAATTTGAATTCAGGACAAATAATGGGCACTAATTACTTCCGGGGCAGCAGGGGGGTGGGTGGTTTGTTATAAAACCCATCTTCTCAGATGCAGATACGTGGAAATCCAGGCAGCAAGTTCGAAGCTTACAATACATTTTGAGAAACGTATTGTTTTTTCCCCTTCAGCAGAAAATAACATTTGTTTTTGTTGTGTTTAAGGCAGAGTTTAAATTAATTTAACCCAGTGACACATGTTCGGAGACTAAGCATGCTGCTAAATAATTCCTTGGAATAAATTGCTCGGGAACCAAGTACATTAATTTACGGCTCTCCTGATGCTGACAGATGTAGGGCGGGGGAAGACCGGCAAATATTAACATAAAACAAATTTGCTTTATTCTTCTTCATATTTCTTCTTCATCCCCGACTTGAGCTCACCCAAGGCTCCTTCTCTAATTATCCACGAGGTCAGTAAGCAAAATTGGGAAGAAGCTGGGAGATCAATACAAATTATCCCTGAGCAAACCAGTGCTGACAGTTTGAATTGCAGCATATGTTTACCCAAAATCAGGCAATTTATCTTAATATCAGCAAAGTAATGCAGTGCAGGTGAAAGGTCAGGCAATCTCTCCCCCTCATAATTACCCAGTTCTAAAACAGGAAAGTGGTATTGATTGGCCTGGCCCAGGGCTCTGTGACTGGACGTGCCAGCACCCTGCCCTGGCCGGCTGGGCTCCCGGCTGTAAACTCCACAGTGAGGGTTTATGAGACGTATGTGAGGCTCGCTGCTTTCCCCCTGGTTGCAGAATTTGCCAGTGAAGTCTCGGCAAGTCCTTCTTCTCCAGGTGCCTGGCAGGGACGGGCTCCGAGTAGTTCGGAGGGCTGTGGGCCAGACGGGCTGCCCGCCCGTGGGCAGGGTCTCGTGGAGGCCGGGGGGCTCTGCAGATGACAGCTGCTCAGAGAGCAGAACACCCAGCCCTGCCTGGGAGCGCATGTCACTGATCTGGCTGCTCGAGGAGGGGCCACTTTTATGTCATCCCTCCATGTAATTCGCTGGGCTTCCGGCAGCCAAGCCTCTGGGTGGGGATTCGAGCTGGAGCCACAGCCCCAGCCCTTCCTGAGGCCCCGCCTGGCCTGGCCGAGACCCGCTGTGGCACCCACACCTCTCCTCTGAACTTGGTGCCTGTTCCAGGCCTCGCGGGCACAGCACTGATCCGCTTGGGGCTGAATGGAGAGGTGAAAGGTGCCCTCGTTTTCCTGCTGCTTTAAGATATTTTTGGTCATGGAAGGAGAAAGAGAGTGTATGGTTATCACAAGTCATAAAGCTTCTGAAAGCTTGCATTAAAGCGTCTATCACCTGTCGGGGGCATTTGCATGAAATCAATAACGGCCGCCCATCTATCTTCTCTGATCACCTTTCATCAGGCCGATTCATTAAGTCCAGCAGTCATGGCGATTAGCTGGGAGAGAGGAGAGACCTGACATGTTAGGAATGCACAGGGCCACCATTTTTGTTCCCTGACCAGGAAACCTAACCCTTTAATCCTTTTTGGACTGTCACTTGGTGAGGCCACAGCAGCCGCCCATCTGCCCTGATGCCCGAGCTGTGCTTCTGTCTGACACCCTTGCCCAGGCCCAGGCAGAGACGTGACAAATTGTCCCCCAAGTCAATGCTGACAGCTTCTGATGATTAATGGTCTGATTATGAAGTGGTTTTACACATATAGAATTTACATCACAGAGAGTTAGAAATTTTGCCATGTCACACACACCAAGGCATTTTGAAGAGCTTTACTATTTGCAAAGAAAAAAGAGGGCAAAATCCCAGCAAAAGCCATGTCATGTAAAATCAATACGTCGGATCAATGCTTTATTAACAAGAAAATGTCTTACTTCACATTCCTGTGCGGACCTTTGTCTCTGGGATGTATGATGGAATGTCAAATCATATTGTGGTCCTCAACTTGCAGGCGTGTTATTGAGTGTGCATGCCAGGCTTCCTGCGTTGCTTACGAGATGCGCCCACAGCCCCAGCACTCGAGGATAACGGTGACCAATTACTGTGGAGAGCTTTTTCAAAGGCAGCCCCTAACCTTCCTCTTAGGAAGTGGTGGCCTTTGTGTTCCCCTGCACTCCACAGACCTGCCGGGTTGGATGGTGGTAATCATCAAATTACTAATGAATGATGGCCCAAATTGCGGGCGGAGTAATGAATAGATGGCGGCAGGTCTTATTAGTCTCCGAAAACCTCCTGATTTATGTCGCACCATGCACCGCAGAGTTACTCCACAGAAAACGCTATCTACATCCAGAAGTACTGTACCCTAATAAGTATTTTCATCTTAACTCGCGTCCCTGGGCCTCCGGGCTCAGTTTTTGTTGGAGTCAGGCAGAGCCATAATAAAGCCCGATGGCTCCTTAGAAAGCTTGTTAAACACAGTGTGTGCAGGCGGACAGAGTCCCGGCCGTGATTCATGCACTGTACACGGCGCATGTGCGGCTGATTTATGGCCGCGCACAGTTCATAGTCAAAATTACAATTTGAGGGATAAAAAGATTAATTACTATTTGTGGCCGGCAATTTCGTGGGGCTGGTGGGTTGCAGCTGTAGAATGATAGTCCTCTACATCAGTTTGTAGTCAGCCATTCACAGATTATTAAAGCTTTGCAAGAATAAGTGCTCCTCCTGCCTGGTCTGTGCTCAGGCAATATGCGAGACAAAAAAGGACCACAGGGATAAATCTGAGGCTAGCAATAGCCGGACATATGTCATAATTGCCAGTTTCCCATAAATCCCTGGCCAGTGTGGAAGGCACGGCGAGATGCAGTCATCACATCACAGCAGTGGTGATGGCTGCGTATGGCCCCAAGACCTGTCACTTTGTGACTGCACCACCATTTTTACAATATATTGAGTCACCCTTCGACTTTCTTCCAGTCTAATTATAGATTAGAAATAATCATTGCTTTTATGTGCAAAAGAAAGGGGGAAATCTGTTCCTTCAGCTGGAGCTGGCGTTCAAGGGTGCTTGCCTTAGAAAGTGTCCGAGGAGGAGACCCAGACCCGTGTGTGTGAGAGCATGCGGTAACCGCTCGGCGGACGACGTAACCGTAATTAACCTGATCTACGTTTTTGTGTCCTGTTGCAGCCCTTAATGAACCAACCATAGATTACGGCTTCCAGAGGTTGCAGAAAGTGATCCCCAGACATCCGGGTGATCCCGAAAGGTTACCCAAGGTTAGTAAAGAGCGCGTGGCGCCCTGCGCAGGTGGGGCAGCCGCCGGGCTGGCTCTGGTTTGGGGGCAGCAGGTGCCCTGGGAAGGGGGATACCAATGCCCCAAACCTGTGCCAAGGGCCAGGCCAACAGGCGTGGGGAGCCACTAGGCCTGTGCCTGGCCACTTCCAAGGTGGGCGAAGGGTAAGAGAAGAGGTGTTCGATTCACATTGCTTCCGAAGGACCATCTCTTCGAGGGAAGGAAAGAATGGCTTTTCTGATAACAAATATTTTGGATTCTGCAAGGGGGACATAAACTTCCGAGTAATGAAATAGTTCAATTAAACATTTTCCACTCCAGCAGCCCGCGCTGATTTCCATCTAAGCAGCCCCAGTCTGATCTGTGATTACTTGACTCTTGTTTTCCTTTCATTTTCTAAAGCTCGATTCAGTTTAATCTTTTGTTTACAAAGCTTTTGTTATAAGTCCCTGACTTAGCAGGCTAACAAATGAAGTCCACATATTAATATCTAGGGGACTTTTCATTTAAATTCAACAGAGACAAAAGCTGCCCGTTGTTTATGCACACGCCACATATCACAGAAATTCCATTTTGATGTATAACATTAAAGATAAGTCAAGCTTATAATTTTCCTCTCCTTTGATATAATTTTGTCTCTTTCTCTCTTTAGAAGCCCTCTCTGATTTCCAAGGCAGAGTTGAAAACGCACAATGAAAAATGAAGTCATAACATTATGACTGATTATTGTACATTTTATCCCTGTGTGCACCCAAGTCTTGACCACCTCTGAGTTTTATTAACACAATAAAACCTTTTAGACATTACCTTTTTAATGCTCAGCATGAACATAAGCAATATCATTAGGCTCCTTTTTAATTTGTGAACATGCTAGCAGTGGATGTCAGATATTCACTGTCAGTGTCCTCAGAGCCAGGGAAAGAGGTTTTTCAAATGCAGAGCAGTCCATGGAGGGGTGTTTGTTCCTGAAGGTGAGCCTGGTAGCATGAGCACTTCCCCAGAAAGATCCAGCTGAGGCCTCAGAGTCCTCACCCGGGGGCTCTGCTGCCAGCCTCTGTCCAGGATGGCTTGGTGCTGGATGATCCAGTGGGCTTGCCTGTCCCACCCACAGGAAGGCCCCCTGCCTTGGAAATCCCACAAAGCACTGAGCTTGAGGCCCAGAGACTCTCAGGGAAGGGTCCCCACGGCACCTCTGGGGGAGTCCTCAGGACCCAGTGGCCCAGGGTTCTGCATACTGCTTCATCACTGGGCGCTGGCATCGCAGGTGACCACGTGCCTGTCGGGCCCTCCTTGGTGAGCATCATGCCACCTCCAAGCTACCCTGGGACCCCCCCCCCCCAGGCCCTGTCAGTGTTTCCCTGGTGCAGCTGGGAGGAGAGGGAGGCTGACTGCTGGGACACCTGCCAGT